>NC_132886.1:19914769-20214769 GCF_030463535.1 Salminus brasiliensis
AACATTTTCTGTGTTTATTTTAATATCATATTACATTTTACAGGTAAAAAATGTATAGTCTTTGGTCTGCTTAAAACATCTTAAAATAATATTACCTTAGAAGTACCTGATGCACTTGAACACATGATGAAGAGACCTGTGTTGAATCAGGGCTAGAGCACTTTGTGTGCTATATCGGAATTGTTTACGATATGCAGTATTTATATGTATAATAAGAAATCTGTACTTACAGTAATAGCTATTTAATGGGTGTGGATGTTCATATAGTGTGTAATTCATTAACCAAAAGGAGATTCCCACATCATAGTTGTCACGACAAGTACCACAAATGGCCTTTGGACCAGTGAGCTGCATGACTAGAATGCTGGAACTTGTCCCTGCAGATCTTAGACAAAAGGTTTATGTTTCTCGTACTCAGATCAAGGAAAATCCCACATTAAAATTGTTATCAATGGTGACTACCATATGTGAGTAGATGAAGGTGCTGACATGAGGTAAACAAGGAAACAAAGGACAGAGCACTATTGCAAAACAGCTCAGTATTAGTCACATGCCAAGTTTTGAAACTGTAGAAAGTTTTACTTTACCTGATCCTCTGACTAAATACACAACACAGAATTGACCTCATGTTAAAACAACCTCTTCATTTAAAGATTTCTTTTCAGTTTTCTAGTCATCTCAGTTTTGCTGAGCTCATTGCAAAAAAAAAAAGATTCTTGAGTAAAGCTTAATGGGCTGAATGTGTCTACTGTCATCACTACTGTCATTTATTATTAAATTTGGAATGTGCAGTTTAAGTTGGCATAAAACATGAAAAAAATACACAATTACAAAGAACAGAAAAAAGTACTATAAAATAACCTTTCATATAAAATCTGTGGCTGCATTTTTATATAAGCTGTGCTTTTCATCACCTGCTTGGGCTTCCACAGTTCTGCATTCAGTCTACACTTAACAGTAATTTGAACTGTTAAACTGTAAATCAGATAGCCAACAATACTGTATAACAAAAGCAGACATCTTTTACAAGGTATTCAGAAATTAACCACACAAAGATTCTTCCATGACAGTCATGTTAGTACAGGTGTCGCTCCAAAATAGAACAGCACACCATCACTCCAGAGTCTGGTCAAATCTTCCTAAAGGTCTTCTGCAGCCAAACGGGGATTGGGAATTTGCTTTTCAAGCAATCCTGCAAGAAAATGTTATTGGTCTTCTAGACCTGGACCTCCACCATTCCTGTTAACCGCTATTTTATTATTACAATAGGACCAGAGGAAACAGCAACCTGAAAACCTGTTACTTAATTTAGTTATTAATTAGCATTTACTAAGTATAATCTTTATCTATCTATCTATCTATCTATCTCTCTCTCTCTCTCTCTCTCTATATATATATATATATATATATATATATATATATATATAAGAGAAAAATAATCTTTATATATAAGAAGAATCTTTATTTTGTTTTCTGTCCCAGAAATACTGGTCTATTTTAAAATCATTTTATGCTACAGATATAATGCTAATATAATAGCATAAGAATGCAGTTTTACTCTATTAAAGAGCAATGAACTTTAGATAATTACAAATTGGAATTGAAAAATGTTTAATATCCTACATGAATAAAATAAAACCACCGTTATCAAATTCATTTATGGACTCTTCTCACTCACTTCCTATTTTTACACCAGAGGTGTGGAATGCGGCCTAGAAAGTCCAAACAGACGGACCACATGTTTCCTATCGAATCCCACAGCAATCTATCGGATTCTGCAGCCATCCATGAGGTCAGGCAGCGATTTCTTCTAGAAAGCCAGTAGATAGCCAGTGTTAAATAAATGAACTTGTTTGAAAAGGGCATGTCCTAATAACTGTTATCTGATTTAAGTGCAACAGGAAAACTTAAATTGGGAAAGAATGTACCTAAATCACCTTATATAGCTGGGCTTAATGGTGTAGCCTCAGCACTACTCAGTATATGAGAATAAACTATTAACTTTGGTTGCTATAGTGACATATTATAGGCGATGGGTTGTGCCTCATGGTCTTCCATTTTATAGACATAATAAACATGTTATCAGAGGGTGGAGCACCTGAGACACAGCAGTGATTCCACTCTATTACAGTTACATTACAAAATTAATATAGGGTCAGAAACAGGGCTGGGTTTGGCTGGTTGATCGTAAGTCCCAGCAGAAGTCAGCAAAATTGATAAGAAATTAATGTTTGGTGTTTACTTGGTTACTAGCGACCTGAAACAATATCTTACAAAGAGATGAAAATAGGATGGATGACTTACACTGATTGATATTTAGACTGTTGTAATTACATAGTTTTCACAGAACTAACAAAGGTCAGGTCATGGATCATAACATTGTCATACCATTGATTCCCAGAAATATCTTGTATGCTTACATATACAGTGAATTATCGTCATGTTGAGGACAAAAATTGTGTGGTGAACGAATGATAGAGCTACACTGGTCATCCATAACATTAAAACCACCTGTCTAATGTTGTGTAGGTGCTCCTTGTGCCATTAAAACTTTTACCTGCTTTTACCTGTCGAGGCATGTACTTCACAAGACAAGGTTGTGAGGTGGAGCCTCCATGGGCTTCCTTCTATAACTACTTTTGGTTCTGGTACCTGTAGTACTGACCACTGCATCTTGTGAACACTCCACAAAACCTGCTGGTCTGGAGATGCTCTGAACCAGTCATATAGTCTTCATAATTTGACACTTATCAGATTTGCTTAGATCTATTTCCAAGATTCAAGGACTGATTATTCACTTGCTGCCTAATATATCCCACCACTTGACAGATGACACTATAGCGAGATAAGCAAAGTTATTCATTTTACCTGTTAGTGGTTCTAATTGTATGGCTGATTGTTGTATATCTAGTCCTAAGTGGTGTTGATATTCGGGTTTCTTCTGTACTTAAACAGACTAGCCCTCACAGCCAAATGTTTGTAGACACCCCTTCTAATGAATGCGTTCAGCTATGTTAAGTTGCACCCAATGCTGACACAGATGCAGATACACACACATAGCTTGTCCAGTCGCTGTAGAGATGTATTGCCACTAAAAATAAACATGAACCTATTGGTCTAAATCCAGACATAGGGGCGTATTAAGCCCCCAGAATTGCAGCAGTGGATCTGTGCTCTCTGCAGTGATGGTGCTCTATCCAATACTTTTGGGATGAGCTGGTGAATAAAGTGGGGTGGTAATCATACAACATCCAGACCTCGCTAACGTTTGTGTCGTTGAGTGGAATCAAATCCTCACAGCATTGCTCTAAAATCTAATAGAAAGCCTTCCCTGCACAGTAGAGACAGCTACTCCAGCAAAAGCAAGACAAACTCTTGTTTACTACCATTAATTTAGGAAGAAACAATCAATGAGCAGGTGTCCCAATACCAATAAATAAGAATGATAAATATAATCATTTAATTTTCATTTGGTACCACAATCAATTTAAGTGAGCATTGTGAGATGCGTGAGTAGGAAACTATGCATGGGTGCCGATGGTTCGGAAGCTTGAAATCTCTTACACAACAGTATCTACAACACTTGGCCGAATTGGGTAATTTCTGCTGTGTTGTTAAACACACCCTTCTGTAGGTCTCCTGTGTTGGAGGCTCCACTGAGACAAATGACACACACCCTGGTCCTATCATTAACAGTTACTGATTCACTCAATTGGTTTGGCAAGAAGCCATGCAAAATAGTATGGAGAAAAGTGACAAGACTAATTTGCTCCTCCTCAAACCCTCCTCCCTTGAACCACAGGCCACCCTTTATAAATTCACTTTGCTCCATTACATCTGTCCCAGTAAAGCTAACTGCATCAGTTAGCTATGGCTCATCTAAAATTAATATTAATTTTAACCTGGATAAGTAGCAGCTATACTGTAGGAAACAATGAGAAAAGGTGAGTTTCTGGAACCAACTGATGGGAAAATCATACATATTAAGGGATTGACTGATCCTTTCCCTTGTTTGGTATCATTTGTTCTATATTGTTCTTCTTTTGTTTGATACTGGTTAAATATCGTCTATAGATAAGCTCATATTGTTGCTGTCTGGTAAAACACATGTATCTCCAAAATTGTGACTTTACAGGAGAAGACAAATGTTCTAGCTACAAGGTTCAAACCATGGAGATGTTTTTCACTGTACAGCAGCGATATTAACTTATGTTTACTGAACTTTATTTTTGGCTTTATGTAGTGCTCAATGCTTCAGCATGCCCAAGATATATGGATAATTTTGATGGGTCTAGTATTATTTACAGGCATATGAAATTTTGTTAGAACTGTATTTAATTATGCCACACAATTTCAATACAATAGTGTAGAGTCGGTATCTTCAAGCATAGTAGACTCATTGTTGTCTAGGAAGTCTAGGTTGACTCATTTATTATAGACTGCTTTATTAAAGTCTGTTTACTTCTGAACCTGCTGGAGTGGCCTGGTTTCCTAGTTAACACTTGAGGATAGAGATTTTGTTGATAATTAATCCTAGTCAAATGATAGATTATGCTGATGATTAAATAAACAGACAAAACACTCTACGCAATTTAGAGTTCAGTTATCTAATATTTTGGGAAAAGAAAACATAACTTATTCAATGTTTATTTTTGTAACATGTTACATAAAGCAAATATTAAGTAACCATGATTTACAATGTTAAGAAGTGTTTTCTCTGTGTACTTAAGTAAAAAAAAAATGTAATCTGTTTTTTTTTTATTGTTTGTTTCTATAGATCTGATTTTACTGAACGTGATGCTGGTACGTTTTGTTAATTCCCACTATTTGAATTTTTATTTCTCTAGTTTAAATGCTACATTTTACATTTAATGTGCCATTGCCTAATAATAAGATGTCCATTGTATGAGATGAACTTTACTCTTTTGCTTGCCATAGCTGCAAAGTTCATTTCCATCCTTGCCATGTGTTTATCACCACACAAATGCTTACACACTCACAATTCCAGTACAACAGCACAGAACATATTACCCAGTTGTAAAAGGGTGGAGTAACATAGGTTACATAAATCTTATCTCTGACCATGTCCATTTAAAATGCATTAACAATTGCACAGGGAAAAAAAGAAGTACTTCTTGATCCTTTTGATGAGAGTATAAACAGATTAGACAGTAATCTAAAAGAGAACATTGTAGTCGTATGATGTCTGTGTGGAAGCATAGGGGAGAGCTACCTTTGACATGTTCATGTGTTTTCTGTGTGTCTTCTCTCTCCACTGGAATTCAGAGATGAGGGTTTAGGTTTTGTACTTCTTTAAATAATGTAACCCCCACCTCCACTCTCTTAAACAGCCGTAATAGCCTCCTGTGACTTCAACAACAATGCTGAGCCCTTCTGTAACTTCAAGCAAGACTCTGCAGATGACAGCGATTGGATTCGACATAGGGGCCCCACCCCAACATCTGGCACTGGACCCAGTGGAGACTACCCTGATGGCAGTAAGTCCAATGTTCAGGAGGCTTGTGTCATGACGCTGGACATGAAAACGCAGTTCACTTTTAGACTTGAAAAAACAGAAAGTGTCCTCTCCACATAAAATATGACCTTTTTAACCCTTAATCATCAATAAACAAGGATCATCTAGCATAATAGCACAGTTTGTAATATCGGCATATCTGCAATTTCTCTGTTAAATAATTATATTTGTTAAACAGAACCATGTTTCCTTCTTCTGCAGATGGCTTTTACATCTACCACGAGGCCGACAATGTTGCTAATGGGAAGAAAGCACGCTTGCTCAGTCCTGTGATCAACACTGCACCAGCTCAGATCTGTGTGCAGTTTATGTACTACATGTATGGCACAGACACCGGAAATACCTTGACCGTGCTGGCCAAGCGGCCAAGCACAGAGGAAAAACTATGGCAGAAGGTTGGGATCCAAAGTCCGTCATGGCTCGGAGCAGCTATTACAGTGGCCATACCAGCCGGACAGCAAGTTGAAGTGAGTATGTCAGTAGTTCTCAATTCAAGGACCCACGTATATTTGTCTTTCTTTTCTGTGTCACCACTTTTTAGTGAACACAGCAAGAGCAGGGAAGCTACAGAAATATGCAGCACCTGCATGGCCTTCAGACACTGACACAAAGAACTGTAAAAAGTTCTGATACCTAGCTAGAGCTAAGGGTACATGGCTAGCTCAGAAAATCAAACTGGAGTCTCAGGCTGGTCCAAAGGCATTCAAGTTCATCTTAACCAGTACTTTTTAAAAATAAAGGTTCTTCAAAACTTCAGAACTTAAAAATACAAAATTTTACATTTAGTACTTGTGTAAAATATTACATTTGTAGTTAAAGTTTAATATAAAATACTTAAATGGAGTTTTAAAATGACAGTGGTTGTAATATTTGTGTTCTTGTTGCATTGTTGCAGTGTAACATTTAGTCTGTCCTGTGTCTCAGATTGTGTTTGAAGCAATGCGTGGGTTCTCCTCATCATGTGATTCAGCCCTGGACAACATCGACATCACTGAGGGAGCATGCCCTGGTAAATTTATCCTCGTCAATTCCCAATTCATGTCCCAATTCACAGAAATGACAAAATTTTGAAACTGACACAGGCCTTCTGTCCTGTTTACACAGGGTGTATTACGGGTTGTGATTTTGATGAAATGGATAATTTCTGTGGCTGGACCACTGAGGTGTCAGATGTATCCATAATGGGCTGGGAGTTCTCGATTGGGCCCACTGAAACACCTGGTACAGGTCCTGATGATGATTTCTCCAAACCAGGCTGTAAGTCAAACACTTTGCCATTTTGCATAGGTTTTCTGTCTCAATTAAAAATGATCTATTTGTTAGTTTTGGCACATTTATTCAGACTTTTTTATAGTGCTTGGATTGCCTTTCATAGTGTGTTTTTGATGTGCCTTCTACTTTAATGTCTATATTTCTCTCAATTCAGTGGGCATGTACCTGTTGCTGGATTCCTTCTCCAGTGTCCCAGGGGCCTCTGCTCAGCTGTGGAGTCCATCTACAGCAGCTTCGTCTTGCCTCCAGCTGAATTTCCATTATTACATGTTTGGCACTGCATCAAACATGGAGCTTAGAGTTCATGTTGTTGGCAGCGGTAAGAACCCCCTCTAACATTGAATTAGACAAACTGCACTTTAGTCTAGGTTTTAGACCAGGTTCTAGGCTAATTTGTTTATTTATTATTATCTTTATTGACACTGACAATGAGGTGCATTAGTACACCCAAGTGATAAGTATTTAACTAGGAATGAGTCAGGAAAGTAAAGAATTGATGTTACAATCCTCAGGTGGAGCTCTGGGGTCACCTGTTTTCAGTATTAAAGGAAACCAAGGCCAGGGTTGGAAGCCAGCAGAAATTCGCCATCTCGGCACTGGAAATGTTCAGGTACGGACTTTGCGCATTGAGTCCTTTTATTACTTGATTCTTTTCCATATCTTCTAAAATTTCCTAAAAAGTTCCTAAAAAGCTGGTTGGTATGGTTCAGGGGGGAAAAGGTGTTAAGTGGTAGAAAAATTTATTTTTTCACATTTGATTTACATCAGATCTCTTTTGATCATACATGATGTACAGTAAGAAAACAATAATTAATGCTAATTTCTTATTAACTAGATATATTACCATTAACTAGCTAGTTAGGTAACAAGCTGCCTAATGCAAACCAGCACCATTCTTTTTTATAAGCTTATAAAGGGAATTGGAAAGTATTGAAAAACCTAAAAAAAACATTAATCATTTTTATTACAGTTTGTGATTGTTGGTGTGTATGGAGAGACAGACAAGACAGACATTGCTATAGACAGTGTCTGTATTACAACTTGTGAGGGTAAGACTTCTATCTATAGAGTCTTCTTATAGTATAAGATACTTAATGTGTTTATTTCTTATTTTTTGAGCAACCATACATTCATGTTATCTTTTAATTTTAGCTGTAACACCAACTGTACAGCCTACACCACCTGTGTCGACTCCAGAACCTTCAACTCCACAGCCATCCACACCCCAACCAACAACTCCTGAACCCACCACACCTGGCCCTTCAACACCAGCACCCTCTACACCTCAACCAACAACTCCTGAACCCACCACACCTGGCCCTTCAACACCAACACCCTCAACACCCCAACCAACAACTCCTGAACCCACCACACCTGGCCCTTCAACACCAGCACCCTCTACACCCCAACCAACAACTCCTGAACCAACAACTACAACTACACCACCACCAGGTAAAAAATATCACTTTTTCCTATTAACTATAAATCAAACAATGAAAGCATTTTCCAACATTTTCTTCCTTTTCTTCTCAAACAGTAAAGTGTCCCGATAATGCGGAGTACATAGAGTGCGGTCCAGCTTGCATTCCCAGCTGTAACGAACCCTCCACCAACTGCACTGGCTCTTGTATCAGCGGCTGCTTCTGCAAGCCAGGTTTTGTGTTCCGAGGCAGACGCTGTGTTCCCATTGAGCAGTGTGGATGTCTGGACGATGACAACAACTACTACGAGGTAAATGAAATACACAGTTGACTAGGACAGATTTGCATTAAGCCCTGAATCTTCACTTTCACTTAGTTATAATAATAATTATTATTATAATGTTATTTAGCCTGGAGAGATTGTCTTCGGGAATGGCTGTTCCAAGCTGTGTCGCTGTGCTGGCAATTACACCCTGACCTGTGTGGACAACACCTGCGATCCCACCGAAGAGTGTCGTGAAGTTGGAGGAGTCTACGGCTGCTATCCTAAAGGTATTTAGAATGACATTCTATGGTTATATTTGCCTGACCTGCTCCCACATTGACAGCATTCATGTTACACACTACACTATTTTATCTGTGCTGATTGTTATGCTATCGTATGTTACACTTATAGGATACTACAATAAAACTATGGGATTATTAACAAAAACTATCAAAAACATTTATATTACACGTTTGTAATCTTCATTTTTTTTAAGTCAGGCTTTTAAAATCTGGCGATCTTTTTGTCTACAGGCACCTCTACCTGTATTGCCTCGGGAGATCCGCACTACACCACCTTTGACAAGCGCAATTATAACTTCATGGGCAACTGCACCTACTTAATGTCTGAAGCATGCAACAGCACAGATGTGCCCTACTTTGCTGTTTATACTGAAAATGAGAATCGTTACAACGTTCCTACGGTCAGCTACGTAAGTGCTGTCCATGTCCATGTTCTGGGAGTGAAAGTGTCCATCCTGAAAGGAGGAATTGTGCAGGTGAGAAAACAAATATATGAAGGAGAGAAACTGGATTCGATGTAAAGAATGTTCTCTAAAGTGTTCTCCATCTATTCTCAGCTGAACGGAACCAATGTGAATGTTCCCTTGAGACCTACTCCTGGAGTAGATGTCTTCAAATCTGGGATACTCTACACAGTGGTCATGAATTTTGGTGTTACTGTTCGTTATGATGGAAATCACTACGTGGACATCAAGGTCATCAAAGAGTGAGTGTCCAGTTCAGTCATTTCTTTGATATGTCTTCTGTTGATACATCATGTCTTCCTCATATAACATTTTGGTGTGTTCATGCAGCTACCAGGACAAGCTTTGTGGTCTGTGTGGTGACTATAATGGCAACTCTAAGGATGACTTCCGCACACCCTCTGGTGAACTGGTCAACAGTGCGACTGACTTTGGCAACAGCTGGAACACAGACCCTAAGTGAGTCTTTGATATTGTGTTGGATAGACTGATTGATCCTCATATTTACTGAGGAATTTATATTTACTTCAGTTTGTTGTTTAATTGTCTGGATGAAGGCAGACCGCTGTTCTTATTTTCTCTCCAGCTGCAATAAGTCTCCAGAGGATCCAACCCCCGGCTGCACAGAAACTGAGGAGGACCTTTATGAGAGTCCAGCATACTGTGGCATCTTACTGGACAGCAAAGGTCCATTTGCTGTGTGTCACCCAAAAGTCAATCCTAATGTGAGTTAATTGGACCAGGTCATCACACGCAACATTGCATTCAACTGTAGTTGTAAAATGAATGTCCTGATTCATTCAATCTGTTGTTGCAGAGTTTCTTCAAAAACTGTGTGTTTGATTTGTGCGCGCTGGGCGGCCCTCACTCTGCTTTGTGTGAAGCGATCGAAGCCTATGTCAACGAGTGCCAGGACCGTGGTGTCAGCATCGGACCATGGAGAAACACCACCTTCTGCCGTGAGTCTTTATATAAACCTTTATATCACTATCAATTTCCTCCTATTATTAGATAATTGCTTATATGCAGATTTTTTTTAATTATGTTTCTCTAAACTAAGTGGGAGTTCTCCATTAACTGTGTATTTTCTTCCTCAGCTCTCGAATGTCCACCCAACAGCCACTACGACTCCTGCGTCCCCCCTTGCCAGCCTTCCTGCACCACTCCCCCACCCAGCCAGTGCACTGGACCCTGCTCTGAGGGGTGTGTATGTGACCCAGGCTACATACTCAGTGCTGGCAAGTGTGTTAAAGAGGATACATGTGGCTGCATGCACAATGGGCAGTATTACAAGGTACGGTTTTAGGAGTATTAAAGGCCAGAATTATAGCCAGGATTGTTTTGTTTAATAAAGTAAGTGTAATTTCTGGTTCTCTATAATGGTCTGCCTTCTCTTTTTCGGAATTGTAGCCTGGAGAGGAGTTCTACACTAAGGACTGTGATCTACTGTGCAAGTGCAGTCCTCCATTCGTCTCCTGCAGTGCTGCTGAATGCGCTCCCCTGCAGCAGTGTGGTGTGCAGGGAGGACAGATAGGATGTTACCCAGTTGGTCAGTACTATATTAAATTATGGAAAACTGCTGTAACTGCTGTTGTTATTTTATTTAAATATGGACATTATACCTATTCTTTTCTCTCCTCTAGACTTCAAGGACTGCATCATCTCTGGTGATCCCCATTATAGCACATTTGATGGTAGATTCTACTCCTTCATGGGAACTTGCACATACACACTGGCCCGTTCTTGCAGAAACTACACTGGTAAGAAGTGTCCAAACTTCCTGTGTGCTTAGTCTTAAAAAAATGGGTTGAAAATTGTTTGATGCAGTAAATACTACACAGCTCCATGCTATGTCTTAACATTTTAATGGTAAAATGGGCTGAGGCTCTTTAAGCTTGCAGAGATGTGTAAATCAAGAACTAAACATATGTAAGCTAAATTACAATGATGGGTTTTATTGTTTGTTGTACAGGTCCTTGGTTCTCTGTAGAGGGGAAGAATGAGGAGAGAGGACTCTCTGGTGTATCGTATCTTAGGAAGTTGTATGTGACTGTGGATAACATCACTGTGACATTGATGAAGAGCAGAACTGTTTTGGTTAGTATTTTTTAAGGTTTTAACATAGTTTACAGTAATCATCATAATTCTAAAAACAACAGCAATGCTGATAATAACAAAGTCTTATCTTTTTTTTGTAATTAATCTCCATACTAATATAAACAACTTGTCTTCAATTCATCTCTCTATATTTCCAGGTGAACGGACGGAGAGTAGGCCTCCCTCACTCGCCCTCTCCACTAATCTCTATAACCTTGGCTGGACAGTATGTCATTCTCACCACTCCCTTCGGCCTGGAGGTGCGCTGGGATGGCAACCACTACGCCAAGATCACTGTGCCCAGGTACTGCCTCACAGATGAGCTTTAATAATACAAATTTTAAGTGTTGAAATACTTTTACATTACATACCCTTACACACTTACATACTGTAAGTAAATAAATTAGAGGGTCCAAGGTTCCATTCCTGACAACTAGAACATATTAATATGTTAACTCTCTCTGTCCCTTTCTTTTTCTCAGCACCTACTATGAACAGATGTGTGGTCTATGTGGTGACTACAATGGAAACCCAAGCAACGACTTTACCAAGCCAAATGGTTCCCTGGCTGGCAGCCCAAATGAGTTTGGCAACAGCTGGCAGACTGATGAAGATGAGGACGACACGTTAGTCTTTGTTGTTTTTTTCTTCCTTCATGTGTCCTATCTTTTTCTGTCTTTGTCAGTGCACTGGAATGAGTCCAGTGAGCTTCTGTTAACCATATGACTTTCATTTTAACTCACAAGAATATGAATATGTAGATGTTCCTGTCAGGCCAGCCCATATATAGATGATTCAAATGCGTATCTCTCACATTGTGTTTTCAGGTGCAAACCCAATGTCACACCTGACCCACCATGTGACCCAAGCCTTGAGGCTGAAGTGGCTAAACCAGAAAAGTGTGGGAAAATCACAGACACCAGTGGACCATTCAGGTCTGTGTCAAGTATACATTCATCTAAAAACACGTTCTGTCTGAAAGTGGCTGAAAGTGCCTGTCTCAGTCTCTCTATCTCTCAGGCTCTATCTTAGTATTGGTCTCCTGACAGTTTTGTTTGTCAGTTGTAGTTTTTTTACCCAACTACCTTTGCTCGTAGAATCAGTAGAGGAGATCTTTCCAAGAGTACTTTCTTATATTGGGGTGCTTTATCTGGAACACACCAAGGAACAAGCTAAGCTTTAAAACTTATTGGACTGCTAGCCCAATAGTCTGAAATACATTAACATTTGTGTCACTGGAAAGTGAATAAAATTACACATTCTTTCCTGTTCTTGAAAGATTAAAATAATAATTTATTATTATTATTATTATTATTATTATTGTTAATAATAATAATAATAATAATAATACAATCAATAATAATACTAATAATCATGGGTTAAAAATGAACCCATTGTGCAGTTTTCTCTGCTGTATATGCATAAAAGAGGATATTTAAACCATACTTATTGTTATTGTTTTTAGAATATGGTCTATTATATTGTATGTTTAATATGAGTATATGGCGTAAATGTAATTCTCTCACTCTCTTTTTCTGGTGCTCTTGCTTCTTCCCACTCTTGTTTTTAATACCTCACTCCATAGGGATTGCATAAAGGTTGTGGACCCCACGCCGTTCTTCCAGAGCTGTGTGTATGACATGTGTCGCTATCAGGGACTGCTACAAACGCTGTGTGACCAGCTCCAGGCCTACACTGATGCTTGCCTCGGTGTAGGAGCCCCAGTTCACCAGTGGAGGGAGCCAGACTTCTGCCGTGAGTCTCACCAACAATGCAATTACATACAAAACACATTCAAGTAGACACTAAGCTCACTTTTCTAAGGTAAAACCACACTTACAGCTTTAATCCATTAACAGATTTTGTCGTTTTTTCTCCACAGCTCTGGTTTGTCCTCCAAACAGCCACTACTCCACATGTGTGAGTTCATGTCCAGAGACGTGTTTGGGTGTGAGCGGACCCCCAGGCTGTGGAGACAAGTGTGTTGAAGGCTGTGAATGTGACCCTGGCTTTGTCCTGAGCAACAACAAGTGTGTACCTCTCAAAGACTGTGGCTGTGTGGATTCTGACGGCTCGTACCACCCTGTGAGTGTCACACAACGAGAAAACACACTTACACACTCTAAAAATGATTGCATTAGTCTGTTCTGTTATGTACAACTTTTACTAGTTCAGCTGATTGTTGAATTGTACTACAGTGATGATGTTCATTCAGATGCCCACAAGTTATGTACTCAGATCTCGTGTGTGTTTGTGTGGTTTAGATCAACGAGAGCTGGTATCTGGAGGGATGTGAGCAGCAGTGTGAGTGTCTGGGTGGGAAAATTATCCAGTGCTTCAACAGCAGCTGCCTCCCTACAGAGAGCTGCCAACTGGAAGATGGAGACTACATCTGCAAACCCAGTGGTACGAGAAACATGGTTAAATTATTGAAAACTGCAGTAAGTCACATTTGCTGTATCATGCAGCGAGAGCATTGAACAGTAACTGCATGTTTCAATAGACATCATCCAGGTTACATTGTATATTTATATATACATTTAAGTTCTTAGTAAATATAGCCTCTCAATTTCTAGGCTCTAGGGAAACTATAGCTCCACTTTGCTGCTGCGTTGGGCATCTGTAGATATTTTGCAAAACAGCGGGTTTCCCTGGATGGCAGTAGCTGGAAATAGCTTTTTCAATCTATTTATCAATTTATCAATCTTTAAACAAGAAAGCTACAGTTAATTATCAGCTACGCAATTTTTTTTCTTGTCAGTTAATTTAATGCAAACAGTTTGCTTTTAAATGTTATTCAAAACCAAGCATCTCCTCTCATCCCTGTTACAATCCTTACATACAGATGGACATACCACACCTGGCCCTTCAACACCAACACCCCAAGCAACAACTCCTGAACCCACCACACTTGGCCCTTCAACACCAGCACCCTCTACACCCCAACCAACAACTCCTAAACCCACCACACCTGGCCCTTCAACACCAACACCCTCAACACCCCAACCAACAACTCCTAAACCAACAACTACAACTACACCACCTCCAGGTAAAACATTTAACTTTTTCCTATTATCTATTAATCAAACAATGAAAGCATTTTCCAACATTTTCTTCCTTTTCTTCTCAAACAGTAAAGTGTCCCAATAATTCGGAGTACATAGAGTGCGGTCCAGCTTGCATTCCCAGCTGTAACGAACCCTCCACCAACTGCACTGGCTCTTGTATCAGCGGCTGCTTCTGCAAGCCAGGTTTTGTGTTCCGAGGCAGACGCTGTGTTCCCATTGAGCAGTGTGGATGTCTGGACGAAGACAACAACTACTACGAGGTAAATGAAATACACAGTTGACTAGGACAGATTTGCATTAAGCCCTGAATCTTCACTTTCACTTAGTTATAATAATAATTATTATTCTAATGTTATTTAGCCTGGAGAGATTGTCTTCGGGAATGGGTGCTCCAAGCTGTGTCGCTGTGCTGGCAATTTCACCCTGACCTGTGTGGACAACACCTGCGATCCCACCGAAGAGTGTCGTGAAGTGGGAGGAGTCTATGGCTGCTATCCTAAAGGTGCTGTAGAAGTACAACACTTACTTTCAGTGGTGATGTTTTATAATTATATCTGTAAGATGTAATATTCCACAATGCGTGGAAAAGTCAAGTATATAGTTTTAAGAGTGAAGGTGTGTAGTTATGAGAGTTAGTTGGCATCTGTTGATCTTTTCTGTCTACAGGCACCTCTACCTGTTTAGCAACATCTGATCCCCACTACACCACCTTTGACAAGCGCAGTTACAGCTTCATGGGCAACTGCACATACTTAATGTCTGAAGCGTGCAACAGCACAGATGTGCCCTACTTTGCTGTTTACACTGAAAATGAGAATCGTTACAACGTTCCTACGGTCAGCTACGTGAGTGCTGTCCATGTCCATGTTCTGGGAGTCAAGCTGTCCATTTTGAAAGGAGGAATTGTGCAGGTGAGGAAACAGATACATGACGGAAAGTAAAATTGGATTCTGTGTGAAGAAATTTTTCTAAAGTGTTCTCTATCTGTTCTCAGCTGAACGGAACCAATGTGAATGTTCCCTTGAGTCCTGCTCCTGGAGTAGATGTCTTCAAATCTGGAAAATTCTACACAGTGGTCATGAATTTTGGTGTTACTGTTCGTTATGATGGAAATCACTACGTGGACATCAAGGTCATCAAAGAGTGAGTGTCCAATTCAGTCATTTCTTTGATATGTCTTCTGTTAATACATCATGTCTTCCTCATATAACATCTTGGTGTGTTCATGCAGCTACCAGGACAAGCTTTGTGGTCTGTGTGGTGACTATAATGGCAACTCTAAGGATGACTTCCGCACACCCTCTGGTGAACTGGTCAACAGTGTAACTGACTTTGGCAACAGCTGGAACACAGACCCTGAGTGAGTCATTGATATTGTGTTGGATAGACTGATTGATCCTCATATTTACTGAGGAATTTATATTTACTTCAGTCTGTTGTTTAATTGTCTGGATGAAGGCAGACCGCTGTTCTTATTTTCTCTCCAGCTGCAATAAGTCTCCAGAGGATCCAACCCCCGGCTGCACAGAAACTGAGGAGGACCTTTATGAGAGTCCAGCATACTGTGGCATCTTACTGGACAGCAACGGTCCATTTGCTGTGTGTCACCCAAAAGTCAATCCTAATGTGAGTTAATCAGACCAGACCAGTCAAACTTAAGCGTTTACCAATAGTCATCTTACATAAACGTTGTTATTAATTTAAATTCTGTTTTTGTTTAGACCTTCTTCAAAAACTGTGTGTTTGATTTGTGTGCGCTGGGCGGCCCTCACTCTGCTTTGTGTGAGGCGATCGAAGCTTACGTCAACGAGTGCCAGGACCGTGGTGTCAGCATCGGCCCATGGAGAAACACCACCTTCTGTCGTGAGTCAAAATATAATGTGTACTTGAAACCTCCATTTAAACATACAAAGCAGCTATCTATTATGGTTATTTAGAGTTGACACAAGCCGTTCAATTTAAGTATCTTTGGCTTCACCGCACTAACAAAATATTTTGTTTTTCAGCTCTCGAATGTCTACCAAACAGCCACTATGATTCCTGCGTCTCCCCTTGCCAACCTTCCTGTACAGCTCCCCTGCCCAGCCAGTGCACTGGACCCTGCTCTGAGGGGTGTGTGTGTGACCCAGGCTACATACTCAGTGCTGGCAAGTGTGTGAAAGAGGAGACATGTGGCTGTGTGCACAATGGGCAGTATTATAAGGTAAGATTTTATGGGTCAGAATTATAGCCAGGGTTGCTATGTTAAGTTAAGTAAGTGTAGTTTCTGGTTCTCTATACTTCTCTATAGTGTTCTCTATTGTCTTCTCTTTTTCGGAATTGTAGCCTGGAGAGGAGTTCTACACTAAGGACTGTGATCTACTGTGCAAGTGCAGTCCTCCATTCGTCTCCTGCAGTGCTGCTGAATGCGCTCCCCTGCAGCAGTGTGGTGTGCAGGGAGGACAGATAGGATGTTACCCAGTTGGTCAGTACTATATTAAATTATGGAAAAATGCTGTAACTGCTGTTGTTATTTTATTTCAATATGGACATTATACCTATTCTTTTCTCTCCTCTAGACTTCAAGGACTGCATCATCTCTGGTGATCCCCATTATAGCACATTTGATGGTAGATTCTACTCCTTCATGGGAACTTGCACATACACACTGGCCCGTTCTTGCAGAAACTACACTGGTAAGAAGTGTCCAAACTTCCTGTGTGCTTAGTCTTAAAAAAATGGGTTGAAAATTGTTTGATGCAGTAAATACTACACAGCTCCATGCTATGTCTTAACATTTTAATGGTAAAATGGGCTGAGGCTCTTTAAGCTTGCAGAGATGTGTAAATCAAGAACTAAACATATGTAAGCTAAATTACAATGATGGGTTTTATTGTTTGTTGTACAGGTCCTTGGTTCTCTGTAGAGGGGAAGAATGAGGAGAGAGGACTCTCTGGTGTATCGTATCTTAGGAAGTTGTATGTGACTGTGGATAACATCACTGTGACATTGATGAAGAGCAGAACTGTTTTGGTTAGTATTTTTTAAGGTTTTAACATTGTTTACAGTAATCATCATAAAAACAACAGCAATGCTGATAATAACAAAGTCTTATCTTTTTTTTGTAATTAATCTCCATACTAATATAAACAACTTGTCCAGGTGAACGGACGGAGAGTAGGCCTCCCTCACTCGCCCTCTCCACTAATCTCTATAACCTTGGCTGGACAGTATGTCATTCTCACCACTCCCTTCGGCCTGGAGGTGCGCTGGGATGGCAAC
This sequence comes from Salminus brasiliensis, assembly GCF_030463535.1. NCBI lineage: Eukaryota > Metazoa > Chordata > Actinopteri > Characiformes > Bryconidae > Salminus > Salminus brasiliensis. The sequence continues at coordinate 19,932,456 of NC_132886.1, forward strand.
CACTACGCCAAGATCACTGTGCCCAGGTACTGCCTCAAAGATGAGCTTTAATAGTACTAATTTTAAGTGTTGAAATACTTTTACATTACATACCCTTACACACTTACATACTGTAAGTAAATAAACTAGAGGGTCCAAGGTTCCATTCCTGATAACTAGAACATATTAATATGTTATCTCTCTCTGTCCCTTTCTTTTTCTCAGCACCTACTATGAACAGATGTGTGGTCTATGTGGTGACTACAATGGAAACCCAAGCAACGACTTTACCAAGCCAAATGGTTCCCTGGCTGGCAGCCCAAATGAGTTTGGCAACAGCTGGCAGACTGATGAAGATGAGGACGACACGTTAGTCTTTGTTGTTTTTTTCTTCCTTCATGTGTCCTATCTTTTTCTGTCTTTGTCAGTGCACTGGAATGAGTCCAGTGAGCTTCTGTTAACCATATGACTTTCATTTTAACTCACAAGAATATGAATATGTAGATGTTCCTGTCAGGCCAGCCCATGTACAGATGATTCAAATGCGTGTCTCTCACATTGTGTTTTCAGGTGCAAACCCAATGTCACACCTGACCCACCATGTGACCCAAGCCTTGAGGCTGAAGTGGCTAAACCAGAAAATTGTGGGAAAATCACAGACACCAGTGGACCATTCAGGTCTGTGTCAAGTATACATTCATCTAAAAACACGTTCTGTCTGAAAGTGGCTGAAAGTGCCTGTCTCAGTCTCTCTATCTCTCAGGCTCTATCTTAGTATTGGTCTCCTGACAGTTTTGTTTGTCAGTTGTAGTTTTTTTACCCAACTACCTTTGCTCGTAGAATCAGTAGAGGAGACCTTTCCAAGAGTACTTTCTTATATTGGGGTGCTTTATCTGGAACACACCAAGGAACAAGCTAAGCTTTAAAACTTATTGGACTGCTAGCCTAATAGTCTGAAATACATTAACATTTGTGTCACTGGAAAGTGAATAAAATGACACATTCTTTCCTGTTCTTGAAAAATTAAAATAATAATTTATTATTATTATTATTATTGTTAATAATAATAATAATAATAATAATAATACCGTCAATAATAATATTAATAATCATGGGTTAAAAATGAACCCATTGTGCAGTTTTCTCTGCTGTATATGCATAAAAGAGAATATTCAAATCATACTTATTGTTATTGTTTTTAGAATATGGTCTATTATATTGTATGTTTAATATGAGTATATGGCTTAAATGTAATTCTCTCACTCTCTTTTTCTGGTGCTCTTGCTTCTTCCCACTCTTGTTTTTAATACCTCACTCCATAGGGATTGCATAAAGGTTGTGGACCCCATGCCGTTCTTCCAGAGCTGTGTGTATGACATGTGTCGCTATCAGGGACTGCTACAAACGCTGTGTGACCAGCTCCAGGCCTACACAGATGCTTGCCTCGGTGCAGGAGCCCCAGTTCACCAGTGGAGGGAGCCAGACTTCTGCCGTGAGTCTCACCAACAATGCAATTACGTACAAAACACATTCAAGTAGACACTAAGCTCACTTTTCTAAGGTAAAACCACACTTACAGCTTTAATCCATTAACAGATTTTGTCATTTTTTCTCCACAGCTCTGGTTTGTCCTCCAAACAGCCACTACTCCACATGTGTGAGTTCATGTCCAGAGACGTGTTTGGGTGTGAGCGGACCCCCAGGCTGTGGAGACAAGTGTGTTGAAGGCTGCGAGTGTGACACTGGCTTTGTCCTGAGCAACAACAAGTGTGTACCTCTCAAAGACTGTGGCTGTGTGGATTCTGACGGCTTGTACCACCCTGTGAGTGTCACACAACGAGAAAACACACTTACACACTCTAAAAATGATTGCATTAGTCTGTTCTGTTATGTACAACTTTTACTAGTTCAGCTGATTGTTGAATTGTACTACAGTGATGATGTTCATTCAGATGCCCACAAGTTATGTACTCAGATCTCGTGTGTGTTTGTGTGGTTTAGATCAACGAGAGCTGGTATCTGGAGGGATGTGAGCAGCAGTGTGAGTGTCTGGGTGGGAAAATTATCCAGTGCTTCAACAGCAGCTGCCTCCCTACAGAGAGCTGCCAACTGGAAGATGGAGACTACATCTGCAAACCCAGTGGTACGAGAAACATGGTTAAATTATTGAAAACTGCAGTAAGTCACATTTGCTGTATCATGCAGCGAGAGCATTGAACAGTAACTGCATGTTTCAATAGACATCATCCAGGTTACATTGTATATTTTATATATACATTTAAGTTCTTAGTAAATATAGCCTCTCAATTTCTAGGCTCTAGGGAAACTATAGCTCCACTTTGCTGCTGCGTTGGGCATCTGTAGATATTTTGCAAAACAGCGGGTTTCCCTGGATGGCAGTAGCTGGAAATAGCTTTTTCAATCTATTTATCAATTTATCAATCTTTAAACAAGAAAGCTACAGTTAATTATCAGCTACGCAATTTTTTTTCTTGTCAGTAAATTTAATGCAAACAGTTTGCTTTTAAATGTTATTCAAAACCAAGCATCTCCTCTCTTCCCTGTTACAATCCTTACATACAGATGGACATACCACACCTGGCCCTTCAACACCAACACCCCAACCAACAACTCCTGAACCCACCACACTTGGCTCTTCAACACCAACACCCTCAACTCCCCAACCAACAACTCCTAAACCCACCACACCTGGCCCTTCAACACCAACACCCTCAACACCCCAACCAACAACTCCTAAACCAACAACTACAACTACACCACCTCCAGGTAAAACATTTAACTTTTTCCTATTATCTATTAATCAAACAATGAAAGCATTTTCCAACATTTTCTTCCTTTTCTTCTCAAACAGTAAAGTGTCCCAATAATTCGGAGTACATAGAGTGCGGTCCAGCTTGCATTCCCAGCTGTAACGAACCCTCCACCAACTGCACTGGCTCTTGTATCAGCGGCTGCTTCTGCAAGCCAGGTTTTGTGTTCCGAGGCAGACGCTGTGTTCCCATTGAGCAGTGTGGATGTCTGGACGATGACAACAACTACTACGAGGTAAATGAAATACACAGTTGACTAGGACAGATTTGCATTAAGCCCTGAATCTTCACTTTCACTTAGTTATAATAATAATTATTATTCTAATGTTATTTAGCCTGGAGAGATTGTCTTCGGGAATGGGTGCTCCAAGCTGTGTCGCTGTGCTGGCAATTACACCCTGACCTGTGTGGACAACACCTGCGATCCCACCGAAGAGTGTCGTGAAGTAGGAGGAGTCTATGGCTGCTATCCTAAAGGTGCTGTAGAAGTACAACACTTACTTTCAGTGGTGATGTTTTATAATTATATCTGTAAGATGTAATATTCCACAATGCGTGGAAAAGTCAAGTATATAGTTTTAAGAGTGAAGGTGTGTAGTTATGAGAGTTAGTTGGCATCTGTTGATCTTTTCTGTCTACAGGCACCTCTACCTGTTTAGCAACATCTGATCCCCACTACACCACCTTTGACAAGCGCAGTTACAGCTTCATGGGCAACTGCACATACTTAATGTCTGAAGCGTGCAACAGCACAGATGTGCCCTACTTTGCTGTTTACACTGAAAATGAGAATCGTTACAACGTTCCTACGGTCAGCTACGTGAGTGCTGTCCATGTCCATGTTCTGGGAGTCAAGCTGTCCATTTTGAAAGGAGGAATTGTGCAGGTGAGGAAACAGATACATGAAGGAAAGTAAAATTGGATTCTGTGTGAAGAAATTTCTCTAAAGTGTTCTCTATCTGTTCTCAGCTGAACGGAACCAATGTGAATGTTCCCTTGAGTCCTGCTCCTGGAGTAGATGTCTTCAAATCTGGAAAATTCTACACAGTGGTCATGAACTTTGGTGTTACTGTTCGTTATGATGGAAATCACTACGTGGACATCAAGGTCATCAAAGAGTGAGTGTCCAGTTCAGTCATTTCTTTGATATGTCTTCTGTTAATACATCATGTCTTCCTCATATAACATCTTGGTGTGTTCATGCAGCTACCAGGACAAGCTTTGTGGTCTGTGTGGTGACTATAATGGCAACTCTAAGGATGACTTCCGCACACCCTCTGGTGAACTGGTCAACAGTGTAACTGACTTTGGCAACAGCTGGAACACAGACCCTGAGTGAGTCATTGATATTGTGTTGGATAGACTGATTGATCTTACTGAGGAATTTATATTTACTTCAGTCTGTTGTTTAATTGTCTGGATGAAGGCAGACCGCTGTTCTTATTTTCTCTCCAGCTGCAATAAGTCTCCACAGGATCCAACCCCCGGCTGCACAGAAACTGAGGAGGACCTTTATGAGAGTCCAGCATACTGTGGCATCTTACTGGACAGCAAAGGTCCATTTGCTGTGTGTCACCCAAAAGTCAATCCTAATGTGAGTTAATCAGACCAGACCAGTCAAACTTAAGCGTTTACCAATAAAATCAAATCAAATCAAATCAAATCAAATTTTATTTGTCACATACATAGTCATACACAGTATAACTTGCAGTGAAATGCTTTTTTTGACAGTCTGCTCACATCAAGCTATACAATAAAAATCTACATTTAAACTTAACTAAACCTTAACTTAATGAAGTAAAGTGCAAAAGTGCAAAAGAAAAAGAAAAAGAAAAATGAAGAAAATAAAAATAGAATAAGTTACATTTAAGTTAAAGAATAGAATATAAAAATGAAAATATAGAAATATAAGCAAAAAAAAAAAAAAGTACAGAATACAAATATACAAATATATATACAGATAGTCATCTTACATAAACGTTGTTATTAATTTAAATTCTGTTTTTGTTTAGACCTTCTTCAAAAACTGTGTGTTTGATTTGTGTGCGCTGGGCGGCCCTCACTCTGCTTTGTGTGAGGCGATCGAAGCTTACGTCAACGAGTGCCAGGACCGTGGTGTCAGCATCGGCCCATGGAGAAACACCACCTTCTGTCGTGAGTCAAAATATAATGTGTACTTGAAACCTCCATTTAAACATACAAAGCAGCTATCTATTATGGTTATTTAGAGTTGACACAAGCCGTTCAATTTAAGTATCTTTGGCTTCACCGTACTAACAAAATATTTTGTTTTTCAGCTCTCGAATGTCTACCAAACAGCCACTATGATTCCTGCGTCTCCCCTTGCCAACCTTCCTGTACAGCTCCCCTGCCCAGCCAGTGCACTGGACCCTGCTCTGAGGGGTGTGTGTGTGACCCAGGCTACATACTTAGTGCTGGCAAGTGTGTGAAAGATGAGACATGTGGCTGCGTGCACAATGGGCAGTATTATAAGGTAAGATTTTATGGGTCAGAATTATAGCCAGGGTTGCTATGTTAAGTTAAGTAAGTGTAGTTTCTGGTTCTCTATACTTCTCTATAGTGTTCTCTATTGTCTTCTCTTTTTCGGAATTGTAGCCTGGAGAGGAGTTCTACACTAAGGACTGTGATCTACTGTGCAAGTGCAGTCCTCCATTCGTCTCCTGCAGTGCTGCTGAATGCCCTCCCCTGCAGCAGTGTGGTGTGCAGGGAGGACAGATAGGATGTTACCCAGTTGGTCAGTACTATATTATACTACATATACTATAGATTGATGCTGCTTCTGGTGTTGTTTTTCTTTTTTTGATCGTTGAAAATGTGGATTTTGAGCCTGTATGTCCCTTTCTCCACTTTAGACTATAAGGACTGCATCATCTCTGGTGATCCCCATTACAACACCTTTGATGGGAGATACTACTCCTTCATGGGAATCTGCACATACACCCTGGCCCGTTCTTGCAGAAACTATACTGGTAAGTAGTGTCCAAAGTTTTTTCTATCTCACATTCAGTGATTATGACTAATATTCACTTTTGTATTCACTTGTATTTTCACCATGATTTAACAGGGTTACTTTTAATGTCTAAATGATGCATTTAAATGTTTATCAAGGTGCCTTAATCTTTCATGGATTTTGCTATATTGCAGGCCCTTGGTTCTCTGTGGAAGGAAAGAATGAAAAGAGAGGACTCTCTGGTGTATCGTATCTCAGGAAGTTGTATGTGACTGTGGATAACATCACTGTGACCTTGATGAAGAGCAGAACTGTTCTGGTTAGTTGCAGGTCTTAGTTACACAAACCTTTCACTCTGGGTTCCTTTTCAGAAGTGTTGCAAATTGTTGTGTATTATTTTATAGAAAACCATCATTTTCCAGCATGTTATGAACCTTACAGCCTATTACAGCCTTGATATGGCTTTTATTTTTACAGCTACACAAGTTAGCCTGTTATGATATCAATAGGGGTAGCTCAGCTGGCGGTGATATTGGGAGCATTGCTCAACAAGCTTAAGCCTAGCACTGATGCTGTTTTATTATTGTTGGAAGGGATAGCTAATCCCCACTTACTTGTGTACACTGTGCACAAACAATCCAATTGAAAACTTGAAAAAGAACAAACTGAAAAAGCAAGGTAGTTCATGACAAGGTAGTGTTTTCTTTGCTGCTGTAATTGTTTTAAATTTTTTTACTTCACCCATTCAGGTAAATGGACGGAAAGTAGGCCTCCCACACTCTCCCTCTATGCTAATCTCTATAACCTTGGCTGGACAGTATGTCATTCTCACCACTCCTTTTGGCTTGGCAGTGCGCTGGGATGGAAACCACTATGCTAAGATCACTGTGCCCAGGTACTCCCCTTTTATAATCTTATTGATTTATTTATTCTCATTGATGCTCTATTGACCGGGCGTTTGAAAGTAGTGGTTGCAGATCTAACTCAAATTTTAGCTGCAGTGAACCTGTATTGTAACATTTACCTAGAAAAATATGTACTTTACTTACTTAGTGGGTAAGTAAAGTGTAAGGGACAGATGTCAGATCAGATTTGCAGAAATAATGTCCTTTTTTTGCTTTTCTCTTAGCACGTACTATGAGCAGATGTGTGGTCTGTGTGGCGACTACAACGGAAACCCCAGCAATGACTTCCTAAAGCCAGATGGTTCACTGGCTGATAGCACAAACCAGTTTGGCAACAGTTGGCAGACTGATGAAGATGAGGATGACACGTGAGTCTTTCACCTGTGTTTGTCTGTCGTTTGTTGTAGAACATGGACTTCATGAGTAAATATGAACCCTTTAGACCCTGTATTATTACTGCCATAATATACATAATAGCCCCATAGTAGAACCCTGTAGGACTCCACAAGATATTTTAAACCAAATAGTTACAAATTAACACAAAAGTTATAGTTATTATTATTAATAATAATAATAGTAACTAAATAGTAAACCTAGCGTGTAATTAGTTAAATTATGTCATTATGTCATTAGTAAAAAAAACAAAAAAAACATGGCCTATTAAATGACTCCATTTATCTCCTTTGTTGTTTATTTTTAGGTGCAAGCCTGACGTCACACCTGACCCACCTTGTGAGCCAAGCTTTGAGGCCGAAGTGTCTAAACCTGATAAGTGTGGAAAAATCACAGACACCAGTGGACCATTCAGGTGAACACTTTCATTTAACAACCTTCTGAAATCCTTACACAACCAAACATAAAACATGACATGCTTTAGACCTCCATCTACTCCACTCACTAATGTGTCTTAATGTGTGTGTGTTCTTTTCCTGCACTCTGCCTCTCACTCCATAGGGACTGTTTAAAGGTTGTGGACCCCACGCCGTTCTTCCAGAGCTGTGTGTATGACATGTGTCGCTATCAGGGACTGCTACAAACGCTGTGTGACCAGCTCCAGGCCTACACAGATGCTTGCCTCAGTGCAGGGGTACCAGTTCACCAGTGGAGGGAGCCAGACTTCTGCCGTGAGTCTCACCCACACTACACTAGCATACAAAACAGACACATGTACATATGCAAGTTCAGCCTTCAAATTTATTTGCTAATAGCTAAAGATTTGGAAACACACTTTACAGCCATTTAATCTCTGGAACATTTGCATTTAACAGCCTATCAGTGGCAGTGAACAGGCACACTCACACACTAGTAAATAGGGCAGCACACACCCAAGCCACCTCCGCCAGCAGCCAGGGAGCAATTAGGGGTTAGATGTCTCATTCAGTGAATGCTGAGGGAGAAGCTCCCCCCACCCCACACTTAATGCTGGTCCAGGGATTTCTTGGGAACTTTTAGGCTGTGGCTGCCCCCTACATATATTTACCACTGCCAGATAACCTTTACACTTCAAAGGCTGACATAAACATAACCTACTAAATCATTCCAAATTGCTTTAATGCTTATATTGTCTGTATTTTTCCACAGCCCTAGTTTGTCCTCCAAACAGCCACTACTCCACATGTGTGAGTTCATGTCCTGAGACGTGTTTGGGTGTGAGTGGACCCCCAGGCTGTGGAGACAAGTGTGTTGAAGGCTGTGAATGTGACCCTGGCTTTGTCCTGAGCAACAACAAGTGTGTACCTCTCAAAGACTGTGGCTGTGTGGACCATGAAGGCTTCTACCACCCTGTAAGTGTCACCCACACTTCTGTCACATACAAAAAAGTTGATTATTTCAAACCTACTTAGGTTTTATGTGTCTTTGTGTGCTTCAGACAAATGAGAAATGGTATCTGGAGGGATGTGAGCAGCAGTGTGAGTGTCTGGGTGAAAGAATCATCCAGTGCTTTAACACCAGCTGCCTCCCTACAGAGAGCTGCCAAATGCAAGATGGGGAGTACATCTGCAAACCCAATGGTACAACAAAGACTTACAGTACATGTTCTGTTACAGCATTGGTTGTCTGCTACAATATCACTCAGCTCATTGGCATACACAAAAGACATCTCAGGAATAGATGATCATCTTTGTTTTTCTTACAGAAATTACAGGCCCAAGCATCTGCTCTGTGTCCGGGGACCCCCACTACACGTCTTTTGATAAAAAAGTTCATCACTTCATGGGTGCCTGTTCTTATACCCTCACAAAGCCCTGCAACGAGACCACTGGTGTGCCATACTTCACTGTCGAGACCCAGAATGAACACAGAGGCAATAACAAGAAAGTGTCCTATGTTAAATCAGTCATTGTCAATGTTTATGGCATGAGGATTATCCTGGACAAAGGGCGTAAAGTCCAGGTAAAAATTGCCTCAGACATTTTAAATTGAATTGAAATTGTGCTGAACCGAACTGATTTGAAATGAATTCATTTGAACTTAACTGAACTAAACTGAACCGAACTGAACTGATCTGATCTGATCTGGTGTGAACTGGTCTGAACTGAGCTGGTCTGGTCTGAACTCGTCTGAACTAAACTAAGTTAAATCTAAATGAATCCGTTTTCAACGAGTCAAACTTAAATTTATGTTGTGTGGTAACCTCAACGAGACGCTCAGCTACACCACCATGTTACCTCTTTCCTACAGGTGAACGGCGTTCAGGTCACTGTGCCTGTCACTCTGTTGAATGACGCTAAGATCTTCCTCAGCGGAAAGTTTGTGGTGCTGGAGACTAACTTCGGCCTGCACGTCCGTTTCGATGGCAATCACTACGCCGATGTCAGCCTTCCCTCGTCCTACAGAGGCCTTCTGTGTGGAATGTGTGGTATGATGTGCTTTGAGTGATATTAAACACGTTCCTCCACAGAAAATCAATAACTTATAATATGAATAACTTAGTATAATATTCCAGTGCATTCACAACCACAAAGAGTTCCTAACACTCACATTTCTCCAACAATCTCAAAGGAAACTACAATGACAACCCAGGTGATGACAACATTATGTCAAATGGCAGGCCTACAGACAGCACCAATGAGTTGGGGGAGAGCTGGCAGGTGCCTGATGACAGACCTGAGTGAGTAGCATTACATTTAACCAATCACAGCGTAGGCTGGAATAGAAAGGGTAATTACAGTGTTGAGCCAGTCAGAAAGCAGCTTGGATGAATGTTGGAACATGCCTAATATGAGGAGAACAGCTGGAATGTGGGAGAGAGACAAGCAGTGATTGCCTGAAGATAGAAACATGGCGGGTCAAACATTGTGTTGTGAACACAACTAATGACTGTACGTTTGTTTGACATTAACTTGTTTTGACTTTTAAACTCATACCTCTTTCTTTTTTTTAGTTGTACTCACGGAGGTGAGGATATTGAATGTGATAAAAATATTGAAAGTGAGGCTCAAAAACCCACCAGCTGTGGAATGATTACTGACCCTAACGGTGAGGAAGCACATACCTTCAACCCATCTGTATTTTTTTACATTGAACAGTTCTAACATTAGAATGCCCTTCAGTCAGACAAAACTCCCAGAGAGTGTACCATCTGTTTGTCTCTAAGACGGAGCTTTCCTCTTTCCCCCTCAGGGATCTTTAAGGAATGCCATACAGTCGTGCCGCCTAACCCATATTTTGAGAACTGCGTGTTTGACCAGTGTGGCACAGATGGATCTGCCGTGGCACTATGTCAGGCTGTTGAGAGCTATGCTACCCTATGTGCCCAAGCTGGGGTGCCAATCAACTGGAGGAACAACACCTTCTGTCGTAAGTTTTTTATGTATTTATTTTTTGTAAGGCTGTGTGTTCGTCTGAGGGATTGAGGTGGTCTGTGTCAGTGCAAGTGTGGGAGCACCCTTCAGGCATTTTTACATACTCTGTCATCAAACAGCAGCCTGCAGGCTAGATACGCCCTCTAAGCAATTTTTTTTTTTTTCAGTATAGCAGACACCCAAACACATACTCGGACATACTTCAGTTCCCCCACACTCAAACTGCAAAAGTTACATATTCATTTACGTGTTAGTTACTGAATAATCCATAATAGTTACTGAAGAATTCATAGTAGATACTGGATGATTAACTATAGATACCAAAGAATTAACAGTTACTGAATAATTAGTAGTTAATATAGTGGTTATAAAAAAAAAACTCTAGTAGTTACTAAAAAGTTATTACTGAAAAATGAATAATAGATACGGAATAATTGATATCAACTGTGTAACTAGTAGTGACTGACTAATTCTGAAAGTAATTCATAGTCGTTACTAAATAATGAATAGTAGGTATGGAATATTTAGTAGTAGTTCCTGAAAAAAGAGCTACTAAGTAATTAGTGGTCACTGAATAAACTGTGGTATTCACTAATGAATTAGTAGGTAATGAACAAAAGGTCTTCAAACTCAAAAAGTCTAGGGTTGAAGAGGCTGTACTTGGTGACCCCCATGTTCTTTTATAACAGCAGCTTATCTTATTTCTTCCTATTAATTCTTAATTATGGACCACTGAAGGATCATTATCTGTTTATCTATTTGCAATTTCATACTACTCACAGCAGCAGATCAGCAGTGTGTGTATGGTTGTGAAAAGTAAGGGTCAACCCCAATAAGTAGCTCCTCTGTGGGAATTTACCCCTAGGTCAGATCTATTTGATGACCCCTGTTTTTCATCTTCTCATCTTCTTTTCATCTTCTTGAAGGCCTTTTCAATAAGGCTATTAAAGTGTTATAAAAGAGTCCTTTTAGTGCCTGCAATTATTGTCCTTTAGTTAAGTGATAGGAAAGAGTGATTTCAGGTATTTGCTCCTGTGCATTCTCTATTTCTTATCCTGCTTTAGCACACCTCATCTTCACTCTCTACACTACATCCCTAAATCCCTGTCTCTTTTCATATCTCTCTCTTTGTCTCTCAGCCCTGAAATGTCCTGCTGGTAGTCACTATGATCACTGTGGTACTGCGTGCCCTCTGAGCTGTCAGGACCCTGGAGCGGCTGGCACGTGCACAGAGCCATGTGTGGAAGGATGTGTGTGTGACGAAGGACTGATACTCAGCGGAGACAACTGTGTGCCCTTCAGCGAGTGTGGATGTACAGACAAGGACAGCAACTACAGACCTGTACGTGAGCGTTAATGAGTGTAATCTGGCGTTTGTTAATTTGCCCTTTAAAATGACCAAATGCCTCCCTGATGCTGTTGGTGGTTGGTGTGATGCAATGCATAATGAGCTATTCCCAGTCTGGGGGACAGTGCTCCACTACCCCAGTTAGAGGTCATGGACAAGACTCCTAACACTACATTGGCGCATTGCTGTAATACGAGTAACCTTGTAAGCTGCATTGGATAAGAGTGGCAGCACAAATGTAAATATAATCAGTGCTCTCTGTGCAGCAAACCAAGCTTTAATTAAAGCAAACCAAGCTTTAATTGACCTAATGTGTCAATGTGTGTGCATGTGCTCTTCAGGTTGGAGAGAGCTGGTTCACTAAGGACGACTGCTCTGAGAGATGTGTTTGCTCTCCGTTCAACAATGTGACATGTAAAGCATGGAGGTGCAGCCCTGCACAGGAGTGTAAAGTCCACGAGGGCCAGCTGGGCTGTGTGGATACAGGTATAAACTACTCCAGTCATAATGCAATACATAGCCCACTAACTGCACTGTCTATATTCTGAACTGTCAATATTCCACAAAAAACTGTTATATATAATAATAGAGCTCCTACTAGTAAGTTATCTGCATAGCATAACTTTAGCTTAGCTTTATGGTAGTAATATTTACCTCTGTCAAAACTATGCAGTCAGTGGAATGAGTGTTTTCACTTTCTTGACAAATCACATATCAGGATTATGATACATGGCAACTTGAATAAAGAATGTCTGTATTGTCTGTACATGTATAGGAGTGGGCGTTTGCCACATTTCGGGCGATCCTCATTATTACACCTTTGATGGCATCATGCACACTTACATGGGCACATGTACCTACACGCTCGTGGCCATTTGTGACAGCTCCATGGATACTCCCTTTACCATTGTGGCCAAGAATGAGGAGCGTGGCTTGCCTGAAGCCTCCTACGTCCGCTCTGTCACTGTCTACCTGCCCGGAGCCGTCATCACACTCGGCAAAAGCAAGAGAGTGCTGGTAAGAGTCTGACCAAGAGCTTATGAGTTAATCTTATGGGTTAGAATGTTTTTAAAGAATTGGCTTTTACTCACAAAGCATTCACACCTCCTCCCCCTCTTTAGTTGGATGGACAAAGAATCCGCACCCCTATGGACATCCTTGTAGCAAAGGCCCAGGTGTTCACCAGCGGAGTCAACACTGTGCTGGCCACCGACTTTGGCCTGATCGTCCAGTTCGACGGTGTTCACCACGTTGAGATCACTGTACCTGGAGACTACTTTAACAAGGTGAACAAGATGAAAAGACAGTGACTTTGATCTTTTGTCCCTATAAGTGTGGTTTTTGACAGGGTTTCGGTGCATACTACTTTGTAGTAATGTTAAAATGTTGCATTTACATAAAGAGATAACAGCTTAAATAGAAGTTAGAAGGGTAGTCATGAGTGTAGTCACTCATTCCTTTTTTTTTTCTCTCAATATTTCAATATTTGCAGGTGTGTGGCATGTGCGGTAACTACAATGGTAATTCCAGTGATGACAACTTGATGCCAAACGGAAAGCCAGCTAATGATGTCATAGAGTTGGGTGACAGCTGGAAAGCAGAGGGTGACAGTGACCCAGGGTAAGTGCTTGACATCCTCCTCACTAGAGTACAAGCTAGAGCACACAGCTGTATACTGTGCAAAACAATGCAGTGCAACACAGCACAATAAATACTAATAAAAATAGCAAACAGTATACAGTATACTATGTAATACAATATAATGCCGTATGGTACAATACTATGTAATGCCATATGACACTATACTTATGTCCTTATGTCCTATACCACTTACTCCTTTTTTACTTGTGTTAGCTACTTGACTCTTAAAGCACTGTCTCTGAAATTGTACATTCCGGTTTTATTTATTTATGATAGTAAACCATAACCTTTAACCTGCCTCATTTCAAATTAATATTCAGGCAACATTTTGATCTTCTTTCATTCCTAGGTCAAAGATTTGTATTCAATTCCATAAGAACATCGATTTAACCTCAACCCCATCAAATGTTATGGGGCTAAATGTGATCAAAACTGTGTTTTCAAATCAGTTATTTATGTCCTTTGCAGTATATCAAATATTGTTTATGTGAACATTTGTTAACTACTTAAGGTATTACGTAGGAACAGGGTTAAAACATTGTGCTTGACAGACTTGATGTTTAAGTAAAAATGTTTAAATAATAATTTTGGGACTTTTGGAATAGAATACTAAAATGTAGCATTCATAGAGACTTGCCAAAATGTTGTTTTTGTCAGGAAACACAGACTTCAAATATTTGTTTGTTTGTTTGTTTGTTTACTCATTTCCTTTAGAATTACATGCTATAGACATGCTACTCTATTAGATTTACAGTTTATATACAGATATACAGTTTTCCTGATTAACAATATTAATCGCTTGTCTAAGGGTATCAAATGGCAGAAAATCCTGAGAATCGCTCCCCCTCATTTGTTATGCATCAAAGGAGAAATAACCAAAAAGCCAGATCTGCTGGTGGCTAGAAAGTGATTAATTATGTACAAGGCAGATACATTTAGAGCGGTGTAAGGGAAATGGAAGTAGCAGCTGTGCCACTGAACCCTTTGTGAAAAAGGAAGTCTGCTTTTTATGTTGAGTCGAACATACAGTATTTAGCATACACAGGAATACAAATTGGACAAAACACCAAGACCTTATGCATGACTCTCTAGGAAATGCAGCATATGAATAAAATACAAGATAACATTAGCTAGATATTGGTTAAAAGTGTCCATCTGCCACATTTTCTGTCATACATCTTTGTCTCATTCCTCACTTTATCACTATTCCCATTAGATGCCAGCCAGACTTGCGTCCAAGTGTCCACCCTAACTGCACGACCGAGGAAGAGGAAGCAATTGAGGCTCAGTGTGGCAGTATCATGCTGTCAGACCACTTCAAGCCCTGTCACTCACTCATTCCACCTGAGCCCTTCTTGGGGAACTGCATCTATGATATGTGTGAATACAACGGCATGCAGTCCACACTGTGTGACAATGTGGAAGCCTATGCACAGGCCTGCCAGAGCGCTGGTGTTACCATCAGATGGAGGAATACCACCTTCTGCCGTGAGTGATCCTAAATCTGAACCTAAAGAATAAACAGTGAATAGGAAGTTCTTAAAGCAACATTATATAGCATTTTGATGCTCCACTCACTTATAATAGAGAGAATAGTGTCTCAGTCTCCCCAGACTCCGGGCCTACTGTTACTGTAAGGTAGCACAAATGTAAAATCCTCCAAACACCTAACAGAGGCTTTTCTCTTTTTTGCCTTTTTTTGCAGCTCTCCCATGCCCGCCAAATAGCCACTATTCAGACTGCACGCCCCCATGCCCTCCCACCTGTGCTGACCTCTTCCCCATCTTTTGCCCCCTGCCTCCCAATGGCTGTGTGGAGGGCTGCCAGTGTGATTCAGGCTTTGTGCTGAGTGATAGCAAGTGTGTACCGCTCTCCAACTGTGGATGTGTGGGAAGTAATGGAGAGTACCATGATGTAAGTTAAGAGTTAAGCAATTGTTGCAGGTGCTTTGTCTCAGCATGTTCTTGTTCTCGTCGCTTTTACACAAAAATGTAATCTCCATTTTTGTCAGTTTTTAGTTACATAATGTGGATCTGGCAGTTGTTCTTTGTATTGTGTCACATTGAATGGACCAGTAGAAAGGCTCCAAAATGACTTATATATTATAGACAGTAAACAGTTGAAAGCAGTGCATCGTAGCTAGTGGTAATCCTGGTGTGTGTTGCAGGTTGGAGATTCGTGGATAACAGAACACTGTGATCAGAAGTGCACATGCAGTCTGGGAGGAGTGCTGTCCTGTAAGGACTTTGAGTGCGGCTCCAGTTCCATCTGTGCCCTGGATAAAGACGGAGAGCGCTACTGCAAACCTGAAAGTGCGTTACAGTCATACTCATATTCCACCTCTTTCTGTTTGTCCCTGTCATGCTCTCCATCTCTCTGTCTCTTTTACTCTCACTCTTGCTGCTACTTCTAAGATTAAGCCACGGTTACCACGCAATGTGAAAAAACTGGAAAAACTGGACATTTAGAGGCCATTATTCCAGTCATAGAAACTCCAGGAAAATGAAAAAAAAATCTTAAAGATGCCCTAGAAACGTTGAGCTGTTGAGCACTGAGCAAATTGACTTCCTCTCTATATATAGCAATTATTTAACATGCTACCAAAATAACACTAGACCATCCATATTCAGGGCAGCTCTAATATCCAGTGAGCCTCACATTTAAAAACACCACAGAAGGACTTGCACTTAGTACATCCAATAACCATGTGTGTAAAACCAGTTAATACTCAGAGGCTTTAATATATATACACGATATGGACAAAATTATTGGGACACTTGCTCATTCAGGGTTTATTTTGTTTAAAATCAAGGATATTAAAAAATTGTTTATCCTGCTTTTGTTGGAGTGACATTCAGTGACAAGAGTGTTAGTAAGGTCAGGATGTTGGCTGATCAGCATCCCACCTTACCTCATCTCCAACTCCCCAACTCTCCCATAAATATTGGATGGGGAGCACCATCCTTCCGGAGTACACAGTTCTGATGCTCCACAGCTCAATACTGGAGGGCTTTATACCCCTCTAGTTTGTGCATGGCGTTAGTCATGGTGCCAAATATGTTTATGTTTATTTGCTCCAGAGTCCTATTATATTGGCAGTACTTCTCTTCAGAGACTAGATCATCTGTGTCAACAATGGATGAAGTTTCAAGTATCTGAATACAGTCATTAGAAGGGGTGTCCACAGACATTTGGAAATTCTTGCTTAGGTTTTATGTATAATCGGTGTCATACATATTATATATCATATATTATATTACATGTTCTATAGCTGTAGGCTACATACATTCAATAACCACCCCTCATATGCATTTCTTTCTCCTTCTCCTTCATAGGTTTTGGCAAGTGTGCAATTTCTGGAGATCCACACTACCGCACCTTTGACAGATTCAACCACCACTACCAGGGCGCATACACGTATGTTCTAACCATGGACCGTAATCTGCCCAGTAATCTCACGCCCCTTAAAGTCAGGGGCAAGAACGCCCGCAAAGGAGGCAACAACCGCATCTCTTACCTGCATGAGGTCTATGTGGATGTGTACGACATCAACATTCGCATACTTCAGATGAAGGTTCTACTGGTATGGGAGATCTGATTTTTTGTGCAAGATATAGATTACATTTACGTAGCCATATTGTGCTGTAATTAAAGTAATGAACTCTCAAATGATAAATATAAAAATATAACATGCAAAATCCAAAAAGTTATTTTGCTCTAATTCGTCCCCTTCTGGCACTGTTTGTCGTTCTCCAGGTTAATGGTGAGCGGGTTTATCCTCCTCTCAGCCCCAAACAGGGCATCAAGATTGCCATGAACTCTCGATACCTTCAGGTCTCCACGGACTTTGGCCTTACAGTGCGCTTTGATGGCAACATGCAAGGAGGTATGTGAAGGACAGAGACTCTAGGTCCCAACAGATCAACAGCGGCATGCATACACACAACTAGCATATACCATAGCCATGTCAGCACAATTTTCTTTCTCCCTGTACAGAGGTATTTCTTCCAAGCACCTACAAGTCTTTTGTTGGTGGCCTGTGTGGGAACTATGATGGTCGCACCAACAACGAGTACACGAAGCCTGATGGCACCCTCACTCGCACCCTCGGCGAGTTTGGAGACAGCTGGAGAGTGACTGACAGACAGGGGGAGGGCCTCCGCACATCAGAATTGCCAAAACCTCCTCGCTTGCACAAGTAATTAAACAATAGAGACTTTTAATAAACTTTTAATAACCCTGATTTCAGAAGAAAAAGAACAATCAATGAGCAGGTCTCCCAATACTTATGTCTTATGACTTATATATAGTTTATTTATTTAAAAAGCTAATGTAGTTACAGTAGCATGTAACCATACACTGCACACTACACACCCACGATATGCAATATTAGTAAGTCCAAATGAATTAGTTTGTTGAGTCATGTTTAACATTGCTTTTGTTTCATCCCTTCACTGTAATCCATGCCATTTAGCATTTCTTTATCCTTCACCCACTCACTAACCCCTTTGTTTCCCTTTGTCTCAGGAGAGAGGTGGAGGAGGATCTGGACTCTGGCTTTGAGACAGAAGGCTGCACAACGGCTAAGCTGGAAGAACTGAATGGGAATAATCAGTGTGGAGCTCTGAGTAACCCAGACGGCCCCTTCGCTGCCTGTCACTCAGTCATTGCGCCTGACATGTACCAAGAGTGAGTACAGTGTCCTGCACTACTGAAACAAATGCTGTAGTTACAAGAAAGCTCTTAGGAACTAGGTCCATTTTGAACATACAGTATTATTGGAAGGCTGTGTGAACACTGGTCTGACAGTGTGTCTGTGTTTGTTGCAGGGACTGTGTGTTTGACCTGTGTGCAGAGCAGGGCAGTCCCACACTGCGCTGTGAGAGCTATGCTGTGTACGCCCTGGCTTGTCAGGAGCAAGGAATAAATCTAGACTCTTGGAGACAACAACTGGAGTGTGGTATGTCAAACACGTACATACACACACATAAAGGAAAATTTAGGGACGCACCGGAAAACACTTTAGTTTAGAAAAAACACTAAACTGCTCACATTTAGCACTTCAGATGTGGCAAATACACAGCGGGAAAAAACAGCTTGGTCACGTGTAAACAATTCCGCTGTTTCTACCAGGGACATTAACTGAGTCCATATGAAAACACAGCATTATGCTACATTTTCAGTCATGCAAAAGAAGTTTAAAGGAGGATTATGTAGCTTTTTTACCATAAAATAGCCGCTTCAAATCATGCTGATGCTCTACTGACCTGAAAGAGGTAGAAGAGTTTCTTTATTGTTGCTACTCCAGGCTCCGCACACTGCTAACTGCATTACAGTCCACATGCTTCTTTCACTGTCAGTGATGGATCTGTATCTCTCAGCCTGTCCAGAAATGCATGTGTAAAGTGTGTTCTTTAGGAGTGGCAAATTACACTTCCTGTAGAGGAAACTGTAGAGAAAGCCCGGGAACAAGAAATACCCATTCTCAAATAATTCTTCTTTAAATGGTCTGTGGGCGAATTTCAGTTGTGGCAGAGAAACAAAACTGTGTCTTGTTCGGTTCGTTGTATTTGCTCAATAATTATACAGCAACCCTCTGTGTAGAATGGTGCATTTCTTGAATCTCCTTTTCAGCCAGGAATGTTATTTTGGGTGCATGACTAAGAAAACTGTGAATCTCAATAAAACACCATACACATCCTCACATTTAAAGGCACATGTACACACACACATTATATATATATATATATATATATAACATCTATGCAGCTTGATTTTTAGCTATGCTCACCAATGTCTTTGACTCTTTTTTTCTATGCATTGTGTGTGTATAGTTATGACATGTAGTGGCAACAGCAGCTACACCCCGTGTATGACTACATGCCCAGCTTCATGCGCTGACCTAGCAGCGCCCTCAGATTGTGAGCAGACTACTTGTGTGGAGGGATGTGAGTGTGCTCCTGGATTTGCCATGAGTGACACAGAATGCGTTCCTTTCAGTGACTGTGGATGCACCTATCTTGGACGCTATTACACGGTAAGTCCCCAGTTGTATGAGAGTGTATGTGTGAGAGTGTTGCCAGTAATCAGGTAAATATAATAAATCAATTGACGCTGTCACACAAAAACCTTGTATCTCTATTTTTGCAGTTTTAACGTGTTGTCAAAATTTGAATCTGGATGTTGTTCTTTACATTTTGTAAATATGTTATGATGAATACACCAGTAGAAATGCTCTTAAAAGACCTGGAATAAAACGTGAAAATGTAAAACTTTTTACTTCCAAAATTGAAATGATTTCCTAAATTTGCTGTTTTGGAGATACAGTGTTTTTGTACTGTATATATTAATCAGAACAACATGTCTAATTTGAATTTCCCTTTTTCTCATGCATACAGCTGAAGGAGATGTTTGTGACGGACGACTGTTCTCAGATCTGTGAATGTACTCCCACCGGTGCAGTTTGCCAATCCAAAGGCTGCACTGAAACACAAGTCTGCACCATCTACGAGACCAAACGTGATTGCTATAGAAGTGAGAGGACCTTCATTAATATTTCACATACCTTCTACTAGATAGGACTTGGGGTGAAAAAAAGATGTAAATGAACCTTGTAGAAGTGCTAACATGCACTCACAGGGCCTTATTAGCAACATGGACATTGCTGGTGCGCATTTAGAGAATGCAAGGTCTTCAGATCCAGACTTTGAATCCAGTTTCCAGTCCTGGATTTGTTAATCACTGGAAGTTAACGCTAACATGCCACCTTGTCAATGCCACTAACAGTGTTGAGAATGGTCCACCACCCAAATATCTGGCCAATAGCACTCCTATGGTCTGAAACTGATCAATGATGATCAAGTTAAAAGGGGTACTAATAAATTGTGCATGGCAGATGAATAACTTCACTTCATCTTCTTCTGTCTCTCTCAGCGAGTCCGTGTCTGAGCTCACCCTGTGAGAACGGAGGTACATGTATGGAATCATCTGATACTGCTTACTCTTGTACATGTCCAGAGGGCTTTGAGGGAACCAACTGTGAGATAGAGAAGATTGAACCTGAAGCAGGAGGTCTAGGTAATGTCCATTTTAGTATTTAGTGTGGAAGGCTCCAACTCAAACAATGGAGAAGTGTTATTTGCTGGACTAAAGTTCATGCTGTTGCTACTATTTCAACAGATACAACAACGCTTATTCTGATTGGCGTGCTGGTACCGCTTGGCATCATCATTACTATCACTACAATTGCATGCATCTGCAAAAAATCATCCAGGTAAGCCCAAAACTGCAAACAAAAAAATAACAAGGAAATGTACAGAATGTAAAGAACATGTCTAGAGGAGAGATAGCCAGCATGGTTTTGGATATTTGTGGGCCACAGGGCCCATGGTCCACCAAGTACAAATACCAATTTAATTAAAACTGTTGCAAACAGTTGTAGTTTAGCCTAATAATCACAGTTTCATTTCAAATCTGATCTGTTCGATCATAAATAGAAAACAGCAAAAATAGTGTCACTGTCCAGTAACTTACATATTACACTGTATTTGAAGTCTGTTTATTGTCACTGCCACCCAATAGCCTGTATCACCATTTTTTTTACCCTTTGCATGATTTGAAAATTCCAGTTTCCCTTTGCATTGTGTCTGTCTTTCATGATGAATGAAACAAAACAACATAAATGCTTCAACAAATACTTAAATAAATCTTAAATAAATGTATAATTAGAAATGTGGAATTCTCTCCTTAGGCACAGGAAAAACAGTTATGATACAACAAGTAGCCACAGTCTACAACTGAAAAATAAAGGTAAGTGTTATATTTTAATCTTAAAGTTCAATTATTTATAAATTGTTATACTGGACAGCATCCTTAAACAGCTTTTCATTAATGCACCTGATATTTCTCTACAGCTGTTCCCTATGAAAATTTGGATGGCTCTAGGAAGACTGTTGACAGCACAGTTTTACAAGCCTCCAGGTTTTGAAGCTGCAAGCCGCTCTGATTTAGGCATGATTTTATTGTTTATTTATTGACTTTTGAATGTGATGCTGTCAAAAAATAAGCATCTGAACAAGAGCAAGTATTCGCACATTTTAACATTTTGCAATCAAGATGTTGTAACTTATTTGTAAACTTTACTGTAATTGTTGCTGTAAGTTTCAGATGGTCTGTATATACCTTACACAAATGAACTATTTGTGGTGATTTGTGCTGTGCTAATCTATGAGGATTTTGTTTAAAGGAAATTGTAAGGAAAATGACAAATTATGCCCAAAGCCATTTATTCAGTTCTTCCAAGTGCAATAATCCAGTAGGAGAATACAACACACTTTCACAAACTTTAAACACTTTTTATGATTTAAACACTTTAAATAACAGGGTTCAAGTCAAAGCAACTTAACCAAAACTCTAAAACAAGGGTAAACGTTTCTAACAAACATTTGAAACCAGCAGTCAAATCGCTTTTGACATTCCATTTTCCTTTCCCAGAAACAATAAGTTACAACAACTGAAATAAAGTGCTTAGATAAAATAAAAACAATGTTCAACACATATTATAAAATGTTTCAATTTGATGTCTTTGACAAATTAAAAATAAAATATAAAAAATAAAATTATCAGTGTACAGAGCATGTTTTATGAAGTACTACTACGATCAACACCCATCCAAAGTCTGAAATAGCTGGACTACAATCTACTGGTTTATAACATTTGTTTTCTTGCAAAGTTGTCAAGCAAGTATTAAACAAGTCATAAGTAAGGGAACTCCAAGGAATTTTCACAAAGTAAGCTGCATTCGATGACAATACTAGTAAAACGTAAGGAGTAAGAACTTGAAATTTAACAAAGGTAAAATATCACAGTGCTGACAATGAAACAATAAGAGCGTAATGCATATTCCTATTGCATTCCTATCGTACCGGAGACATGGCATTATAATCCCATTGTCTAATTGGTCAGATTGTTCTGGGCGTCAGTCACATTGGTCAAATTTGAATTTACCTGATCACAGAGTACTGCAAAACAGGCTGGAACAAGGTAGATTCACTATATGAAAATTCAATGCTTACATTTCCAGATTTCTGCTAGTTGCAAGATTTAGCCCAACATGAACAGGCAACATGTACACACAAGCACAAACAGCCCACACACACACACACTGAACATTCAAAGGGTCCTGTGAAAATGTTAAATGATTGCAATGCAAAGCCTGTTGAGAGGCTTTAGAACTGTTATTTGATTATCAAGTCAGCTAAGAGGAATGTCCACATATGTCCTTCAGTGTCTGCTTCACAGCATGAAAAGATGTAATGATAACTTGACCCTTGGTCATCATTGCAGGGCAGGAGACACACACACACACACACACACACACACACACACACACACACACACACACACACACACACACACACACACACACACACACACATTATTAGAAGAAACTGCCCATTAATAAAGTCAGTATTCCTTACTTAAGGAGTTTGGGTAGACTTGCAATGTCCACCCTGAAATGTAATACATCATGTGCAGTCACTGTCTAGTGATGGCAACTAAATCCCAGTTATCCATTTTGGGAGTGCAAAGCGTGCACTGACTGAGTATGACACAAAGCATAAAACAGCAGGGAGAACATAAATCAAAATGGCAGCAGACAACACAACGCCTACCAGGACGAACAAGAAGTGACTCAATCAGTTCGCTTGGAGGCGTCAGCTCGAGTGTGTGTAAATGCCAAGCACTACGCACAAATCAGACAGTACAAGTTGGAAATAAAGGCATTAAATAAAACAGTTAAACTAAATTAAATGCTAAATTTAATTGGAAACTACCCATGTGTATCAAGCGCTTACATTATGGGATGCACTAGCAAACACACTACACAGCAAGTCTTCAGTTCCCAAACAAGCACAGGATTCCACAAAATGGTCTTTTTGGCCTTTAGGAGCGACTGTTTACAAGTTGTAAACGAGAGCCATCAATTCAACGTTGAGGAGAAAGTGAAACTAGGTGCCGCACACATTCAGCAGTTTGCATTTCAAGGTAAAACAACACCAAAATCTGAAGGATGCAACAGCAGCTTATAAAGGGAATGTAGGGACAAAAATGGACGGACTCAGTATGAAGGAAAAAAGCGAACAGGGACAGGGAATGTCGAGGCATATTCTGAGGTTTGGAGCAAAGGAATAAACAATCTTATATAAAAAAAAAAAGATGAAATAAATACATTTACATTCTGAAACAACTCAAAGGATTGTAAGTATCCACTGTAGGAAGTCAGTAGAAGAGCACATTGTAATACAAGAACAGTTGGTAAAACACATCGACTCAAGCAAACATCATAAACAAACTTTCAGGCAAGATAACTTGTTAATTCCCCATTCCTCAAACATCTATCTTTGCATACAGTGCAGTGTATGCTCAAGCTTGTGATAAACTGAGAAATTTAAGCACCACCCAAATCATCAAATCATACAACCCAGTGACTGAACTACTTTCAATATGTGGATTCCAATATGAGGATGGAGATATAGAACAATTCAAATGGCGACTTTACAGTAAAAGCACAAAATGTTAACTTTCAATGAAAGTCAATGTGAAATGATTATTCTGGAACATTTCTATTGGTCCATTCTTCCTGACTGCCAAATTCAAATTAAGTTTAAAAACATTATAATTAAAAATATATACACAAATAATAATAATATATATTGTATCTCAATGTTTTATGATTTAACTAACAACACTGACATGAATTCAATTCAATTTAGGCAGTTTTTTGTGTTCTTTACATGATGAATCTTTTTACATTGCCATTGAAAGTTAAGGTTTCTTCTTCCTCTTGTTAAGTTGTTTAATGTATATATACACACACACGTGTATGTGTGTGTGGCCATGTGTACGTATGTGTACTCGCATTTCAGCTGCCACTGAAAAAAGAATAGCTGCAGGCGTTTTGCGCTTAGATGAGAAGCTGGACCCTAATTTAGAGAATGTAAACAATTCATGAATACGAAACAAAATAAAAAACGTATCCTTAACCAGAGCTGAAACTAAAAAGACTACGTCTCTTCCATGACAATTCAAGTTTCATGACAATAGTTCACTACAACTACGACTTCAAAACTATTCAATATTCCAGTGTGACAATTCCTACTCTGTCCTATTCTTTGATGTGTGTTCATGTGTGTATATCATTGTGTGTGTGTGTATGTGTTTGCATGTTTAGTTGTGTGACTCCAGTACCAGCACCTTGCACTCTCGCTTGGCGATCTTGTCAAGTGACAGAATGTTCCGGTCTGGAGGGAGGTAGAGTGGTCGGCCCACTGGAGAGCCGACAGGAGGGGTTATCGCTCTCCGTTCCATAACACTGCCTGTCCTATGACCCGGGGAGAGAATGGAAAGACAGTGAGACACAAGAAAAAGCTCTTACAGCAGTGGAGCACAGGCTTTGGTGTTTTCCTTCGCCAACACACCTCAGCCAATTGTTTAGATCATTTAAAAGTAATGATACATTTATTAAGACACATGTTCCTTCACAAGCTTCAGGAAATGTATGGCAAAAATGAAAATGTGGCAAAAACATATTTGTTGAATTTTCAGCAAATTCAAATCCGTAAAAAAGTACTTTCTCTCTTACGTATGCACACTGATGAGGTGTTGCGTGAAAGTTCTGCACTTTGTACAGAATTTCTCCACTTGATTGACACAATGCTTTTGTTATCGTGTTATATAGGATCATTAAATTAGGTGTGTTAGGGCGGTGAAACCTTGCAGGACAGGGGTACTCTAGACTGGATTTTGATGGCAGGCGCCACGCTCAATATTACAAAGTACGGCCACGTCTACTAGCAGGTTTTGTTATTACATCAGCATCAGGTTATTGCAAACAGTATTACCACAGGGGATTAGTGGCTCAATAGCTCAAATGACTAATATTAACAATTTACATTTTTAGCAATTTAGAATATAGAAAATCTAATTTTCCAGGGCATGTCTTTAAATTTCTCCAAGTAAAATCAGTGCAACACAGTTACAGGGAACACAGTTATGAGAACTTCCCCATACACTAGTTCATCATTTTAACTTGACAAAATTATTTAATGTGAAAGTGAATGTAATTGGTTGTACTGGCCTAAACCACTATGAAAGGAACAATGTGAAGCAATATGAATAGGTTAGATTAACAACGGCCATTTTTCAATTCAAGCCTCAGAAATACTTTAATCAACGTAAGCATGCATATATGTACATAAGTATCAAAATCAAATCAAATCAAATCAAATTTTATTTGTCACATACATAGTCATACACAGTATGCTGATGGGTGTGCGTCCCTCACTCCATACCTGGTGAGGTGGGATTTGGAGGGTTGCTGATGTGAGAAGGACTGTGAGCGGCCCAGGCTCAAACTGGCCTGATGTCGGTCCAGTATGTCTCTGACAGCAGGACTGGATGGGCTGTTCTTGCGGGACAGCGGTCTGGCTTCAGGGGGAGGGTTGGAGACGGATGCTGTGAACTGCAGCTTTAGCTTCATGTGCTGACTTAGCTAAAAGAAAAGTCATTGTTATAGACGGTTATAAACGGTAAGCTAATATGCGGGTTCTGTTTTAATGAAACAATGCACAATGGAGTTCTTCTTCCACATTTGCACCAACAGGATCATGCAAATATGAATCCAAGCCCTAACATCCCTAAGAGCTTCCATATGAGTCTGCACTTCAGTTCCTCACACTCATACTTGCAAAAAAAAAATGACCATGTTTCATAAAGGACCTGTATGACTGCAAATTGTCTTCCCTTTTTTAGTTTGATTTAGTGTGTGAAAGCATTGTTAAACAGGTACAGCAAAGCAATGCTGCAAAAACAGCATTTTTTCACTCAATTATCAACTAACTCCTTTGTAGCTATCAGCTTTAAAATTTAGCTTGAGGTTGTTTTATATATTTGCTAATTAACAATGAGGACAATAAAGATGAATTGCTTGTTCAAAACATAAAAATGTGTCTTGTTTACTGTTTTAATGAGCTTTCCTGCAATTACAAAAAATAAATACAACATCTTTTACCTGTCATATTTTAAAACCAAGGATGTGCAAAGTGGCAGCAAAAAATATAAGAAAGGTAATTCAACTGGCCCTCAAGTTTTTCGGAAAAAAACAAAAAAGACAAAAAGAAACCAATGATGGACAGCGATTTTAGCTTTCAGTTTCAAAGTATTGTGTTACTGCTTCGTTTGTGTTGGTGAATTTTATTTTGGCTGGAGTCACGTCAACCCTTCTATGCTCAGGGTGTAACCATCAAGATTTCTCCTTTTTACACTCAGACCATTGTCCATATGAGGCTCCCAGGCCTCACACTTCAGAAATTTGCTCTTCACTCACACACCAGAGTGCTGTCTCTGTATATGTGCGGTCGTGTTGCCTTCTGGCTCTTTAATGGTTTTATCTACACACACTGTTCAAGTGGCAATACAACTATATTTTATACCTTTATGGTTAAACGACTATTAAATTAGCTGTCAACTAATTTGGTTGTTGATTTTAGTTGCCTTAGTAGATCAGTCGTTGCACCTCTACTACAGAGGTTTAATCTTGCCTATTCATGCAGAAGTGACAGGTAGACACAGGTAGACAAATGTAGACTTAGGAGTCTTTTCCAATGTCTATTATTGGTGTAGAGTGCTGTGTTTGCCCTGCTTTGGAAAACGGTGTGTTGTTACCCACTATGCTGAATCTAGTTTAAAACAAGTCATCAGTGTATTGTATTTTATAGTTTAGTAATCTAAAACTCATTTGCACACACTCCTTACCTCAAACAGGCCTGCTTTGAGGATCTGGAAGGCCACAGAGACAGAGAGAGTGCTGCCTTTGCGACAGTAACCAAGATTACTGAGAGGAGAATGACAAACTACTGCGTTTACTGCAGGGTCCTCCTTCTGACCACGGCCTAAGGATGGGATAAAGAAGAAAAAGATGAGACAATGAACTGCAAAACAATTGGACAAAATGAGAAGAGATGGGGCGAACAAGAGAGCGACAACTAATGAGCAATCTCCTGGGTCAGAACTATGCTTCAGACAGTTTTACAATGACGTGATGTCCAGTTTTAAACTGAACTTAGATTTTATTTTCCCCTTCCATCTCAGGGTTGTTATTACATATAGTTTATGTACGTAGTATAGGCAACACGCCTGATATAACATTAGCTCATCTGGCAGTTAGATACACACACAGAACACACACACATTCTCATTAATACAGTCACACCCAGAGCCATCTGGACAGAATCACCCCCAGAAACAATGTCCAATGCAATCATTATTATGCAGAGCACAAAATAGAAGCAATAAAATATTAATAGCTACATATACCTACAACACATATGTTTATACATACACATCTACTTTATATATAGGCCAAAAAACATAATAACATAATATATACACAGAAGCACTTTTTAAGAACACTACACTAACACTGGGTAGGGTCTACCTTTGCTTATAAAAACGGCCCCAATTGTTCATGGCATGGATTCCACAAGATGTTGGAAACATTCCTTTGAGACTCAAATCCCTTAATGGTAATGGTGACTGGGAGAGCTACTGAAGAAAACCAAACTCATTTCTCAAAATTAATGAAACCAGTTTAAGATTACTGAGATTAATGAAACCACTTAAGATTTGCTTTGTGACATGGTCAATCATCATGCAGGAAGACGCTGTTAGAAGATGGTTAAATTGTGGTCATGAAGGGATGCATGTGGTCAGCAACAACACTCAAATATGCTGTGCCATTTAAGCGATGACTGACTAGTATTAATGGACCCAAAAAGTGAAAACATTCCCCAAGCCATTCCACCACCTTCACCAGTCTGGAATGTTGACTCAAGGCAGGTTCAAGCTGTTGGCACTAAATTCTGACCCTACCATCTATGTGCCTGAGTGGAAATCAAGAGCCATTCAAACCAGTCTGGCCATTCTGCATCTACAGAACTGCTGCACTGGATGTTTTCTTTACTTCACCATTCTGATTAAATTCTAGAGGCTGTTGTCCTGAAAATACCAGGAGACCAGCAGCTCTAGAAATACTCAAACCAGCCTGTCTGGCACCAAAAATCATGCCATGCTCAAAATCACAGAGATCTGCATAATTTGATGCATTGAACTGCTGCCACACTGCTGAGTTTCTGAGCTGTGCACATGGCTGTGGTTAGTAACTGGCTGCATGGCTAAATACATTCATGGCTAAGTGTTTCATAATAGCTTATGTGAGTACACTACTATATTTATTACACAAGGCTACATTTCAAGTGCATGAAGCCACCCGATTCATTCTGACCCATGCAGCCCCTAACAGTGTTGTCTTTACAAAACACACATCACAGTAACTAGTGGATCTTGGAGGAAAAAATAACTACAGTAAAATGTAGGTCATGTGTCTTTTAACATGTTGTCTAAAACCTCTCACTCTCTACACCACTGTCTTTCTTTTCTGATAAAACTTCTCACCTTTCTCTGCATCCTGTTTCAGCAGTTCTCGCCGATTTCTTTCTTTCTCTTCTGTACATAAGTTCTTAACATCATTTAAGAAGCCCAAGCCTCAGCACAGCTATCTGGCTTGGCCATAGCCAAATATCTACACATTTAACAGTCGCTATTACGCATCAGTCAACCATATCATTAATCCCCACTCGCTACAGCTCTTAAATCAATCCTCACCCTCTGGTGTCCAGACAAGGCGCACAGCCAGGAAGTCCTGCAGGTTGTTGAGGAGTGTATAGCGGACTCTAAAGTGCTCCTGGGCTTTGACAGAGCTCGGGCAGCTGGCCGTCATAACAAAGCGTGGCCGGTCCAGTCTGATGCTGGGCAGACTGTAGTGGGTGTATATGGAGTTGGTGAAAGGCAGCTTGGAAGTAGACCATTGGAGAACTGCTACCAGTGGCACCTCTAGACCCTACAACATACAGAAATGTACATTTACTAGTTTTTGGAATACTACTACTGCTTCTAAAGCTAACACTACTATTAATAATGATAATAATGATCATTAGTTTTTTAACATGTTGTAATTTAACATAAATATAACAAAAATCAACAGAAACACAAATATCATGATTTATATGAAAAGTAACATTAACAAAATTACAGCACAATTACAGATTTATAAATAAATTAGGGATGCACAGATACAAGAGTTGTGTGTTGACGCTATCTGATATTTTCTATATCGTGATAACCACATTCTTTTAAAGAATTTTGGGCAGCTGCCGAACATTTAAATGAATCCAATATTGTATATCCATAGCAAATAGTATAGAAGTAAAAGTAAAAGAAACAATAAATTGGTGATATGCTAGCATGAACCCATTCTGCAACTAAAAATGCAATTTCTAAATTTGTAAGATTTACATAACCATAAGTAAGCCTGCCTGCTGTTTTGAGTGTTGTTTATAATACTACACATTTTCTCCTTAGCCTTGTTGCAGTTAGTGGCATGACTGAGGAATAATAAATAATATTTTAAAAATTAAAAAAAAAATTATAATAAACTTTGCAAACATCAGCTTATCCTTCACTCTGACCTCGTTTGAATCGTCTTGGGCCTGGTCACTGAGCTGCAGCTGAAACAGGAAGTTGTGCTCCTCCAGGGCACTGAGCATGCTGGGAAGGTGACTGGATTCACTATCCATCCTGTAAAAAGATGCCATGGCCACCTCGCCTGACTGATGGCTGAAGTAAATGTAAAGACAGTGGATCAAACACTTCAAACCAACCAATGCACAGTTACATACAGACACTTAATATATTTAAATATTTCTATGAACTGTGAATTAGGTTCATGTGACACTAACAATAAAAAAAAACAATTATGTATTTTAAGTTTATGTAAATTGAAAAGAGAAATGTGATTGGTATATTCAGCATAATATTTTACACAATGTAGAAGCAAACTGTTTTTTTTCTAAAATATCTATTTAAAAAATACAGGATGTTTCACCAGAGATCAATGATCCAACATGTCATGATATTAATAATACATTCTGTGTATCTGAAATTGGAGGAAAATAATCTGGGCAGATATACAGATTCCATTGTAGATAGGTCATGGAAAATGAGAAAATCAAGCAGCAAAAAAGTTAGCATAACGTGTTAGACATAATTTGACATTGGTCCTGATATTGCACACTGCAATGGCGATGCTGAAACGATATATGGTAAAGACCTATTTTCAAATGGTGAAAAACTATATATAAAAAGATCTGACAATACTCCCATACTCTGTCTGTGGGTTGCCTTTGTGCTGCCCTTTTCAGCACCTGTAGACACTCTGCTTATACATTTGCTCAGTTTACTAGTTAAACAATCATGTACAATGGGAACTTGAATGAGATCATACCACACATTGTCAACCAGCAGCACTGAGCCATCAGGCATCATAGGTAAATAGGAGGCGTTGAAGTTGGGCAGGATTCTGACATCGTGTACACACACGTCCTCCTGGGAGCTCCCATTTAACACTGCAAAATGCAAACAGGATGCGACATGCAGAGGGACAGCAGGTTGTATAAATTAAGCAGTTTTCATGTACCAAACTGTCATTATTCAGCTTTGCCATGGTAAATATAGCATAAGACTGCTGCGTTTAGCTTCCACAAAGGGTGCCGTCTCACAAACAATGGTGTCGCTCAGTACTACAGTATGGCAATGTTCTCCAGCTAAATCTATTTAGAACTCTTGTAACACAACACGGAACTTAAATCACTGATAAGATGGCTGAGTGTCAAGTAAAACCTCCTAAATGGAAAAACAGTTCACTCTCTACACTCCCTTGGTGACTGAGTGGAGAGGGTCTGGGGACGACTATTTCTAAGATAATGCAGAAGAATATTTCTCTCCTCCCTCATATCAGATATCCTCAGAGGGCCTGTTTAATAGCATGCACTCATTGATGGAGTGAAATTACACACTGCATGCATTCAGTTGCGCTTCTTTCTTCTTAGGAATATTGAAATATAACCACAGCTGCAGTTAATATCTCTCTCTCTGCGCAAACTATATGTTCGAAACAAGACTTTTCATTAAAGCCTATGAATTCTGACTTTTCATTCCATATTTTCCATTCTTATGTTAGCTGTGTTCAATATCTATAACACTGTGTCTTCAATGTTCTGCATTTTCCTGTAAAGTCACTATTTTCAGAATCAGAATCAGAATCAGAATCTCTTTATTTCACCAAGTATGTTACCCATACAAGGAATTTGTCTTGGTGAGAGCAACACGTATGACAAGTAACAAAGAAACACAGAACACAGTCTTAAACTAAAGGAAAATGACACTAAACAATAA
This sequence comes from Salminus brasiliensis, assembly GCF_030463535.1. Classification (NCBI taxonomy): domain Eukaryota; kingdom Metazoa; phylum Chordata; class Actinopteri; order Characiformes; family Bryconidae; genus Salminus; species Salminus brasiliensis. The sequence goes on from NC_132886.1 coordinate 19,964,288, forward strand.
ATAGGGTAGGGGATAAATTAAAAAAAGTAGAAAGTACTAAAGGTAATAAAGGTAATAAAGAGCTGAAAAATATATTTACAGAAAAGAAAAGAACATCTGTACAGGTGTGCAAATAGTCATAGTGCAAAATAGGCAGAGTGCAAATAACTGTTCAGTCCGGTTTGGTACAGTTCAGTTGTAAGTTTAGAGGTTTACAGTGGGAGGTGACCACTGTGATTGAGGAGCGCTACAGCTCTGGGGAAGAAGCTGTTAGCATGACGTGTTGTGCTGGTTTTGATGGAGATAATTCTTTTCATTGAACAGCGACAATATACAGTAGCAGTCAAAAGCTTGGACACATCTAGTTGAATGTGTTCTGGTCATCATCTTAAAAATCCAAAGATCCAAATGTTAGGGTGAATATATATTTTATTTTATTAAATAAACAAAAGAACAGTTACAGTGGTATGCCAGGGTATAAATGGTATTGATGATTGTGATACCATGTATATTTGCTTAAAACCAGTACTGAAAAATATTTAATCAAACAGGGAATCCCACAAACGTGTTACTATTTTAAAAACCAAACAGTCAATTGTCACTCTGCCATTTGTATCAGGTGTATTATAAGATGATGACCAGCATACATTTAACCAGTCTGTCCAACCTTTGGACTGGTACTGTATATACACACACTATGAGGCCAAAATAACACCTCCTAATCATTGCAATCAGACATTTCATTCAGTCCCATTGCCACATATGTATAAAATCAAGCACATAGTGATGCAGTCTGCCTTTACACACATTGGGTAACATGACATGGATAGCATGGGTCGTTCTGAAGAGCCCACTGAATTCCAGTGTGGTTCTGTAATAGGATACCACTGCTGCAAAAAGCTAGTTGGTGACATTTTTCACCATCAACTGTGAGTGGTATTATTAGAAAAGTGGAAGCGTTTAAGAACCACAGCAACTCAGTCATGAAATGTCAGACCATGTAAAGTTACAAAGCAGGGCAGCAGAGCGCTGCGGCACATAGTGAATAACTGCAGAGATCCAAAACAGCTGTTAGAGCTGAAAGGGGGACCAACTCCATATTAATGCCTATGGATTTAGAACGGGATGTCAAAAAAGGTCATGTAGGTGTATTGTAAATGCAGCTCAGAATGTAATCCAGAATTGAAGCATTTGTACAATTGCTTTAAAATTAGTTTACTCACCAATAAATGTAATTATTGCTACATTTGATTACATGCTGAAAATTGATGTTTACTAAACAATTTGTTTATTTTTTGCTGTTCATTTGTTGCTGCACCAAACTTGTGGACTTAAACATGTGGACTTTGTGGATTGACTGGCGGTCAATATAATACTGTAGTGTTAAAAAGAAAGCACTGTGTTGCACCCTCGAACAGTGACTTTATGAAAAGTATTTAAATTCTGTGGCTTACATTTTGCATTGTGTAGTACAGTTACTGCCATGTTTTGTGAATCTGGCCCAGTAAAGAGTAAAGAAGCTTGCAAAAGCACCTTTAAGAACCGTCAGGTGTCGTCCAGACACGGTCATCTGCTGGCACTTTACTGTAGGCGGAGGAAGGACATTCAGGGTGGTGCTGACTAGGAGCAGAAATGGTAGAGAAAGAAAGACATTAACACTTTTCACAAGTCAATACCATTTAACTCTGCACTGCAAAATGCCAATCAATCTTAAAGCAGACCAAGATTCTGCAACAAAAAGGAAAGTTTTTTGCTAAAACAGAACTTCAACATCTAAAATGGTTTCTGAGTGATGTCATACTGTTCTGTTTTACTGAGGCCAGTGAAAAGTGAACGCTCACCCTGGGCTTTGAAGGTGTTGAGGTCCTGGCGAAAGGTTTGACAGGGGCTCTTCTGCTGAAGGATGCTGAGGTAGCCATGCTCCTGAATCTCAGCCTTCTCCTCTTCCTGCTTCCACACAGTCACTATAATCTGCACAAACCACAAGCGAAGTATAAACACACAAATAGCACCGCACCACACCACACCACACCCATGGGCAGCCTTTGGAGAAAAAGCTTTGTAAACAAGCTGCTACACTTTCAAGCTGGGGTAAGAAGCATTTGTTTTTGTTTTACCTCAAAAAAGCAAAATTTGTGGCCTTCTGACAAAAAAAAAATAAAAATCAAAGCTTCACTTATTTTGGCTGCTTTACGTCTCCGGACAGATCTGAGTAGCCTTGTAGGATAGGCTACATAGCCTATCCTAGATATATCTATCCCAGTCTTTAACACACTGCAACACAGTCACCCAGCTTTCTCCAGGAGGTTTTTTCTTCTCAGGTCAGCCTAGTATTAGCTTTTAGCCTTCTTAGCTTCGCTTTCATATTCTCCCGAAGTAGCCCTGAAAGGCTTTTGCTGGGAAGCTAGGTGTTCTTAAATTTTGGAGGGGTACATATAATCTATAAAAAATGGTATCTTCTATATACCAAACACATTATTCGGTACTCATTATGCTAGCCAAATCCCACTTCTGAAGCACATTTTAAAAAGTGTATTGGCATATTTTGCTAAATATCATTAGTATTGTTCTTTTGTGAATGTTCTTCTGACTGCAAAGACTCTTTAGGGGTCATGATTTACCCACTTTGATCTGGTCATTTCCTGTTCTGACTCCAATCTGATCCCTTTTATAATTATTACATGCAACTGTGTTGTTACAGCTTCTCTATTTGATACGATTCTTTATTAATATCATTCTTAATAAATATATATTTAGGATATATTGCAGGCAGTGGCATTTACTGACAATCCTTATCTCCACTCTGTTCTACTCTTAGCCTTTGTTTCTTATTATTGCTCTGTCTATATAATAACCCTCTCTGTCTGTGCTTTGAGCTCTGACGCCTGTTATAAGCAGACTTAAACGGATACATTTCAAATACCACAAAATCCTTTCAAAAACTAAGGAGCATTTTTGAGCTCCTAAATGTTCATTTTGTAAAACACTATTACTACTAAAATACTATTTTTTTTTATTTATTATTATTTTTTTTAATACGTTGCTGATACACTGCATCTGTACATTGAATAGAGCGCACAGCTTGTCTCTGAATGATGCTCTGGGGCCTTGGGACATTTACCTGCCACCTCTGAGCACAGTGCACAAAGTGATGAACTCAAAGACACAGCCACAATTACAACCTACTACTTCTGTTACATGCTGGTGATACATCACTCTTACCTTCACTTTGAGCGTGCTGACAGGGAGTTTATCCAAGGACACAGTCAGGGGGAAGATGACTTCATCATTCAGAACAACTGGCTCATCCGCAGGCGACTGAGTGACACAGTGCAAGTCAGAACAACAAACACAGAGCAAAGGTTGAGACATGTCAAAAACACCCATTTTTCTGCTCATTACAGACAAACATTAAGCATGTCTTTTAAGGAATTAAAGGGAAATTCAAGAGATTTATCCATACATTTCTTTTTCTGTTCATTTCTACAGTTATAGTCACCTTTATTTACTACTCAAAACCACCAGTGAACCTGCACATGTTTTTATACATAAGCTTGATAAAGGTAAATAAGTGTTGAAGAATCTGTGTGTATTTGTTTTAGGCTGTTGAAGGTTCTCCTCCAAGCGTGTTCAGCTATTGCGTAACAATGCGTTAGAGGTAGTTTGAGAAGACTTGAGAAATTACATGTTGCTCTATCACTGCTGTAGGGAACAATTCTGAATCTATTTTCGCTTGTTTATACTGTTTTTAATTCTTGTACAGTACAATGTAATTCTTCTCTACACATATACCAGCTTAGAAAGTCGGGGTCTACATTGTATTTAGAACACAAGGGTCCATTCTTATTTGCAAAGAATCGGTATGGCTGCAAGTTTTCACTCCAACCATGCAGGAGCTCACCTGATTTAACTAACTGGTTGATTAAAGCTTAGGCCAACAAGCAGAGTCAGGTGGCCTCTTGCTTGTACTTAAACACTTTCAGCCTTCAGAGTATTACTAACGAATCTGTAAAAACAGGTGATCCTTCTGACATCCAACCACATTCATATCGGTGTAAATTAATTCACCCACAACTATGCTAATTTTATGTTTGGGTTAAGATCAGTACCACACATTAATCACCACACCACACACCCCCACATCACACATTTTTTTGTTGAATGTTACTTTTCTATACTTGGGTATGTTGAATTATGTGCTTTTTTACTTTCATCCGACTATCCTTTATGGCCCCATACCATATCATACATTCAACTAAAGTACATTTTCATTTCACTTCAGACCACTCTAACAATTGAATTATGCAGAAATTTTGAAAAAGCTGCAGAATTAGCATTTCATTTGAGCCTCTTCTCCATTTTGCATGAACACTTGTATTGTACGGTTGCACATTAATGGAGCATGGTGTAGTCCTGCCACGTTACTCTTGCTTGGAGGAGTGCTTAGAAAAGGTTTGCACAGAGGGGTGTGACTACAGAGACTGCAGAGCAAACACTAAACCCAAGGTCAAGACTTCAATCAGCGAGATGTTCTTCTCTCTTGGGAAACCAATCCACAAGCGGATTCAGCGACATTCTATTACTCATATCTGAAGATGGTTATTATTAAAGACACACACTACTGCAAACATGCCACTGCTTATTATACAGTCTGTGAGGAGTTCTAAAATTTTGTCATTATATTAAGTTGGTTTAGTTGTCCATACCACAGTGCTACCTGAGGAACCATTTAGAGAACAATAAGCCCATTTATTCATATGTGATGGACTCTGTCTGAAGATGGGTATGAAAGTGTAAATATTGAAATTCCCAGCAGAGTTGGCTGAGACATCTCCAAGACATCACACAGAGATGTCAAAATTTTCCCAAAAATCTAGAGACGTCCTGCAACTCTGTCTTAGTCTGTGAACAAGGCACGTAGTTTCAATTAAAAATCTTCACATTAAGGATTTTATTGTCTGCTTATATTTGGTCTCAAAGCCACAGTTTGTTTTGTGTTTTATTATCCCTCTTATGGCGGACATAATAAAAAAATTATATTTACCATATTCACAAATTACAATTTTGCGATCTCTATTGATCTTTTAGAATAAAACACACTGTTTTTTTTTTTTATTCTAGCATCTATAAAGAAGATATATTTTTGTCTTAAACTTAATGATAAACTGTATTGTGTAAACATAACTATGAACAGTGTACAACAGAAAACACCCTAATTCTGTCTTTGTATTACATGCTTACCCTGACATTTACTTCTCTGTAAAGAAAGTCATGTTCTGGGTGTTGATTTTGCATGCCAGTAGGCACGGCTCTAATTAGCAGTCTCAGTGATGGAGGCGGAGTATGGGACTGCGGTCATTGTGCGGTGGTAGAGAGCTTAACAATGGCTTCAATGGGACAAAACTATACATGTTCAACTTTTCAAGTCTGTTTATGCTGAGAAGCAGATACAGTTACAAAAGAACATGGGGCAGACAAGCATGGCAGTACACACTAATGTTTAATGCAGAAACCGTCAAATTTAATGTGCACGTTTGCCACCACTAAGATGACAATTTTCCATTAGCTAATGTGGTTTTCAGTGGCATGTCCGAACAACACTATGTGAATAATTACATTTTATACCAGATCTCTGGTCTTGACATACACATTCAAAAAACATCCATTACGGACGTTACTGTTTGGATTATGGTTCTTTCAATAAAGATAAACTAAAGGCTTTTATTAGGCACACTGAGTAAATATCCAGTTTTCCTAGTGCAGGCTAGAAAAAGTAAGTGGACCTTTGAACCTCTAATTGGTAAGTGCTAATTGGCAAAAGCTGAGTTGGTTAAGATGAAATTATGATTTTAAAGGTGTTATTTTAATAGGAATTGTGATTTTACAGGTGCTCTTCTTTTCCAATAAAGTAACCAATAAAGGTTACAGATAAATCTGCTCTTCTCAGAAAAGATAGGTTTGTGTGAACCATGCCATGAGGCAAACAACTTTCAGAAAACCTTAACCTACATATTATAGAGATGCTATCTAACACATATATTATTTATAGCTACAGGAAATGTCTGGTGGAGGTGCTTTCTGATCAAGAGATCTACACCGTATTACATTCAAGGGTTCACTTACTTTTTTCAGCCTGCACTGTTCAAGTTTACTCCCTGGGCTTTATAAAGGACATGAACATTATACAACATGATGTGTGTGGGTCCTTTACATTAAAAATGACTTTCATATTTGCACTGTATGGGCCTAAGCAAACAGCACATTTCCAGCACTCACTTTTTAAAAGCTAGAGATAGGAGGTTATATTATATCGCATGTGATATTTTGAGACTGTTTGAGAAGGCAGTGTTTACAGAGGAAACGCCAACACTTCCGACTCGTCTAATACACACTAATAAGTTCAGACGATCTCCCACTGCAAATATCCGCTCTGTCATTTTGAGTTTCACTGCATTTTTCTGGGGCTCACCTGCAAAGGAGCCTTGCGGAACTCCCTCCCACCACCGGACGGGTTGTTGTGGATGAGGAGCGGTTTGCACTCCCTGAAGCCCCGGGCCCTGGAGCCCCCTCTAGACGCGCAGCCCCCCACTGCCGCCGCCGTCGCCGCCTCCTCGTCGTCCGTGTCCTCCACACACTCGTCGCCACTGCTCTGATAGTCGTGGTAAAGCGGCGCCGCTCGCTGCCTGCCGTCCCCCGGACACACACTGGCTACTGCGCACAGAGAGCTGGCCAGCTCCCGCCACGAGCGGCTACTGCTGCTGCTGCTGCCGCCGGGCTGCTCCGCGCCACCGTCCGCGGTGCTCTGCGAGCGTAGGACCAACAGGAAGCGCACCGTCTCGCCTAGGTAGAGGTGACTGCGGCGTGGGAGAGTGCGGTACCGAGCCGGGTCGGACAGGTCCGAAATGGGCACGGCAGGGAAATACATAAAATACTCGCACTGCGACTCCATCATCAGGACCATGGCTGCGTTATTATTCACTACCAGACCAGCTCAGATATCCGGTTAGCCTGAGCAGCTAGCAAAACACAACATACACCCTACCCTGCAATCGAACAGCCGAATCAGCCTTCTTTGTGTCTTGGAGGCGTCTCTGCACATTACAACAGCATAAAACAAATCCATATAAAAGATGTCCTGTCTAGTGCCATGTTGGTCCTCCAGCTCAGTACATTCAAACGAGCCTTCGGCTGCGTTAATCGAGCCCAGACACAATCGAGTCTAAGGCGCTGCATGAATACCAGGCAGGAGTAGTTGAACACCGAGAAAAGTAAACAACGTTGCGGTTATGCTATCAGTCGTGTGATTAGCACTGTGTTGAGGCTTATGTCGAGCCTAAATCTGAGCCTACCGCATACAAAGATAAAAAAATACTAATAACTGATTATGCCATATATTGTATATATTATAAGTTGATTATTTAAATAGCTCCCAAATCCAAGTACACTACAGCTTGTGTAGCCTGGAATCAAAATGGACTACTGTTTACATCTATTTTTTGCCCCTATTAAGCTGCAAATCATATAATATACGATATAATATCAGAAATGTGTTCTATCTCTCTAATGTCTTCTGGTTTTTGATTACATCAGCTTACAGGTAAAGGTGCGCGTATTTGTCATTGTATTATGTACAGCGAAATGTGTCCCACATTTTACCCATCTGTGGCAGTAAACACACACACACACACACACACACACACACACACACACACACACACACAGCTGTGGGCGGCTGAGGAGCAGAGAGGGTGAAGGGCCTACAGTGGCAGCTTGCCGAGCCCGGGTATCAAACCCACAACCCTGTCATCAATAGCCCGGAGCTCTTACCGCTGAGCCACCATTGCCCCACAAAAGAAAACAGCAGCAGGTGGAGCAGCAGAATCTTATCTCAAAATCGTATAATGTATATAAAATAATATTGTACCTGTGAAAAAGCTTTTACATAATTTCTAAAATAAATTAAAGTAAACTCATACAGACTTACTAAGACACTTGGCATACAAAACAAAAAAGTCAGGTTCAAAAACGTGAAGACAGATAACTGGGTCACTTCCTCAAAGCTTTTTTTTTTATTTTCATCATTATTCCATTCCACTACACACAAGTATATCAGAGCCAACACACACCCGGATATTCACAAAGGCTTCAAACAAACCTCAATATTTCAAGTAACAAAGAGAAATAGAATAAATATAGTACACGGATTGCCAAAGTTCAAACAGCTCGGTTAAAAAGAGAAATATTCATGATATTGTAAATTCTTTATAACAGATTGTTACAGAGTATCAAGTCAAGTCCTGAAATCTTACACTGTAAATTGAATTCATACTGAATTTAAACATTTGAGCAGACAATAGTTTTCAGGTACTGACAAAAAACTGGGGCAGCAAAGTGGAACTTCTGTCATTTCGGCAGCTTGCTTACAAATTAACCTTTTGTGTACTTTAACATGTTAGACATGTTTTTCCAAGATGCCAGCTGGTGTCAGCTATATTAAATTGAAGATGACTCACACAGCAAGTTGATTTATTTTAGTAACTGCTTAGGCCCTAGGGGTTGCTTTGTCTAGTTTCCTCCCAACAGTGAAGAATATTGAGTCCATCTGAACAGCAACTGAACAGTAACTAATTTTCACAGTCACACGTTCCTTACTTCATACCCAAGACGTATTAGCAACTCTTTGGTGAACCTTTAGCTGAAATACCACAGGTAATGTAAAATCAACAATCTTCCTTTTTTGTACTATCCTTGACTGCAGAATATCCACCCTAGAGATGCTTTGCGACACAAAAGAAGCAAAAGAATATAGGAGTAGACAAAATAAAAGAAACACCAGAAATGTACACATATATCAGCAATGATCTTGTTCCGCCAAAACAATGAAGTACTGGTATTGAGAGCAGGCAATTTGTATTAAAGGCTTTCCTTCTAAAAAGAAAAGCTTTCTCAGATATAGCTATAAGAAAAAAAAACATATAAACTACCTATCAAAGCATACTGCTTTCTTCGCTTTTCTAAAGTCTTTTAAGTACTCATTACCCATTATAGTGGTGTTGGTGGTGACTGATTGGCAAATGGTAGCAGATGGGTTTAGAGAATCTAATGAAGCACAATTCTTGTTGAGATCAACGTGGCTTCTATTTTCAGCCACCATTCCCCTATAACGAGTCTGCGCAACCCTTTTTTAAATGCTAGCATAAGTATGCATACTGCCTTTCTTAATAAGTTTCCACTCTTTCTATCGCTGTCCCATTTGGGTCTCAAATACTAGGATAAGCTCTTTATATTGCTGTAGAATATGATGAGCGCCCTTTTCAACCGTCTTCTATAGCACAGGCTATTATTACTAATACAAAACAAGCAAATATTGCTTTAAAACAGATTTAGCTGCTTTAACTGATTACATTCCTTTAATCTATCAGGTGTTTCTCATGTTTTGTCTGCCTCCTGCATCTCCCCTCAGATATTGCCATAGGCTCAGAAATATACATGGACAGCGAAAATATATGATGGACGAAATGCAAGCTATGCTATCATATCAAGCCAAAGTAGAGCAAATACATGAACACAAAGCTGTAGTGCGATACAGTCTGGCGCAATCCAAAATCAGTCTCTGGTTTCCTGTCAACCATTGGTGTCCGTGAACGCTATTTGTAAACATGCATAAACATATTACATACATTACATAACTTCACTTGCTATAATGACAATGGAAATGTGTGGAGTGTTTCTCTTGAATTACAATGCCTAAACTGAAGCGTAATAAATTAATACATCTGAGGATGTCTAATCATTCTGCGAATTGGAAGTAGCATACGATAAGCTGTTAATATGCTGAGCTGTATCGAGCTGCACAGTGCATTCCAGTTCATACGCGACAGTTTACAGCTCATCGATTTTAATGTGGAAGAGACACTTGCATTTTGAGAAAATATAAATGCATTACATATACTAAGCTTTTTTTGTCTCTCTCTCTCTCTCTCTCTCTCTCTCTCTCTCTCTCTACAAAAACATAATAAATACAACACGCTTTAATATTCAAGCCCTGCTCCAATTTGTTTCTTACAGTAAGGCAAAATTACTAAATGTGTTTCAGATTTGAACATGGAGCTCCCTGGGTTGTGTTTTGAATAGGGGTATGTGATCTAGGCCATCTAGGTTTCTAGTCAGTTTTCCATGCCATCAAACATTCACCATCTATAAACAAGTTATCTCCTAGTGTTCTTGTTTGAGCCAGTTTAGTTTTTAAGCAATTGTTCAGCATCGTCAAGCACAAAATTACAGACTTAAGAGTCTGTCAAGTGGTATCACATTATCATAGTTAACCAGCTGTGAATAGTTCATCACTGTGAATATGAAATGACAGTTAATACTACAGAAATAAATCCAGAATGAAAAATAAATAATTACCATTCTAGACAGAGATACTAATAACTGCAACATAAATAATAAAGTACCTCTGACAGTTGCCAAGAGGTAAATTACCATGAGTGGGATAGCGTCCTCCCTGTGACAATAATACATGTAAAGGATGGTCAATTATTTCACAGTGTAATTGACTGGAGATGTCACTTTCACAGACCCGCAAAGAGTCATCACTATAATAGCTTATGCAATATATGTCATGCAGTACAATGTCATGACTATAAACTGTTAGCGAACAAAAACAAACAAAAAAAATATTCTAGGCCTCTAGACAGTGTGTATTCCTCCTGTAGCCTTTTCCTGATAAGGCTAACTGTTGGAGAGTTACAGTGCTGTACTGACCATATATGAATACCTCGCCCCTCTAAACAACAGACATCACCTTTGTTTGCTTTCATTTTGGAGTGCCATACAGTTACGGGACTACGTTTCCCTCAAGCCAGAGCTTCGCGCTGTATTCAGCACTGCCACCGAATACCTAAGCAAAGGCAATGTCCAAAGTGCAGCGTGACCACATGCCAAAGTGTCTGTGTATGTGTGGAAGGGAAAGTGGAATGAAATCTAAAGTGTGTGTATGAAATATGCTGTTGCACTTCAGCCCAGCTCTTTTCAAGCAAAAGAACTCATGACACTATGATGCAAACAATCTGCAACACACACATCGTCCAACATGCATTAGTCCACTGTCGTACAATAAGGCTGTCTGCAGTGTGACTTACACCATTGTGTCCCTCCAAAGAGTTCACTTTACTCACTGACGTCCATGACAGTGGAGAAGGGCAAGAGGAGGAAAAGTTCAGGAGTCGAGCAGAGTGCTCTAGGTTCTCACTCTAGCTCTAAGTAGTGCAGTGCAGAGGCCCGTAGGAGCCTATCGCAAATTAGGCCTACATCTGACCTTTGAGGCAAATGGGTATGACTAGCTCACTCACTATCTTAGCCTTCCCTTAATGTCCATCTGCGGTATGGACTGATTACGCCCAATTATGGTTCTATCCCAGTCCCTTTCTAGCCCCAAGTCCCCCAAGTGTTCTCCAGTTCTGGAAGGTGAAGGGTCCCTCTTCAAGGCAACCCCACCAGCAGCAGCAGCAGCGGCTGGCCCTGGGTGTTGCTGTGCACGAGGAAACTGCCGGAGATCCAACAGATCCTTGTACTGGATCTCTGGCCTGATCATGCGTAGGCAGGCTTCCCTTGTGCCGTTATCCAGTCCAGGCTGAAGTTCATAGCCCAATATCTTCACCAGACCACTCTGAAAGGGGCGGATAGCCTTGTCCCGGATGCGACTGGCCTCCACGGGTTGGCCCCCATCACGCAGGCACACACGAGCCAGGATTTCTCGTCTGCTCCTTAGCAATAACACCTCTGCTTCCATCCGTGCCCGGCCAAAGCGTTCCACCTCGGCCCAGAAAGTGCGGTTGAAGGCTTGGTAGAGGTGCCAGTCCAGGGCGTTCCACTGTCGTAGTTTCTGCCTCTGCTCTTCAGTCAGGGCCAAAGCAGCCGGGGCAGCGGCCTTCCCCACCCAAACTGACCTAGCTTTGGGCATCTGTTGTCTGGCATTCAAACTGAAAGACACAACGGCATCAAGAGGCCAGCAGAGGGCGTGGCGAAGCAGCACCATGGACTGATCAAAGTATTCAGACAGAAGGATGAGTTTGAAGTTTCGCCGCACTGTTGCTTCACCACGCTTGGCAAGAGCCAAAGAGAAGTTGGCATTGTGATCCAAGCCAAAGTCGAACCACAGCAGGTTGCGGGCGTAGTGGTTGTTGCGCAACCGGGGCTCATAATATTTGCGAGGGTTGTCTGCAAAGTCGCCCAGTCCTTTCGCACGCCGAAAGGCAGGGGCAACATTTTTGTAATAAGCGTAAGAGGACTCAGCTAATGCCACAGGGTCTCGTAAAATGGAGAAATAAAAGGTGTCTGCAGGCATGACTTTTTCCACCTGTATAAAAAGAGCAGAAAGTAATAAGAGAAATAAGAGAAGGCTAAGATTTTTAGTTCTTCTCAAAATCCTATGCTCGTATTACTTTACTGAAAGACTGCATATTTCTGTATCTATCAAGACGGAGCAGGTTTTTTTTACGGTACTACAGTATGGATATTTGTGACTTATGACTAAATATTATTGCTTACATTAAGATAAACTGGCTGTAAACCGGTAGTGCAAGCCTGGATTGTTTGGATCATGCTATATTTTACAATATCTAGAACTACAATTTGCCTCAAAAGAGCCCAACACCCACCTCAGCATGTCCAAACCCAGAGTGAGTATAACTGCCAAGAGACACGTAGAGTGTCATCTATGTTAAGTGAGTCTCTGGAGTATGTATTAACTAGTGACAATTACCTCCGAATATAGTTCCCTTGAACTCTTTACGCACCTGAATAATGAGCCTCTGAGGTGGGGGAATTGTGACAGAAGTAAGGACTGTTTTGCGGCTAAGGTAAAAATAAACTTGTTTTTTAAATAAAAAGCCATCTTAAATCTCTGATAATGTGGGGGGTACTTTATAGTGGTTGGTGTGGCTCAAGATAACAACACTACCAGCCAGTGAACTACCACACTATTTGGGAGACTGGGGGTTTGATTCCCAGTCTGGGTGACTATGCTGCACTACACCAATAAGAGTCCTTGGGCAAGACTCCTAACACTACATTGGCCTACTTCTGTAATTCAAGTAATAAATTGCTCTGAATTAGAGAGCCAGCTAAATGCCATAAATGTACATTTAAATGGAGACACTACAATTTTCAGAGCATGAATAAATGTCATAACATGCAAATTGCAAAACATAACATAACATAACATAACATGCAACCGAAAAAAAAAACAAATACATGCAAAACATCCACTATCTTACACAAATCACCTTATAGCAGTCAAAAGCAACTGCTTCCCATACCTCTGGCTTGTAGAAGCGCATGTGATTTGCCATGATGTCGAACTCTACGACGTGGGGGCCCCTGTACCCTTTTACCCTCTGGGCTATGAAGGGTAGTGGATATCCAAACTGGTAGCCCACTGGGAGGGCAAAATATAGGCCCTGCTCCTCACCAAAGCGGTAGAGCATGTTGAGAACAGTGCTACTGGCTGTCTTGTGGGTTTTCAAGAACATGACGTGGGTGTGCGGCCGGCAGGAGCCCTGAGGAGGCAACTGGCTGTTCTCAGGGGAGAGGGAGAACAGAGTGCGTGGTCGCTCCGGCTGCACCCAGCTAAAAGAGAGAGAGGAAAACAGCATGAGGCTAATGGTAACGATTCAGCGCTGTAGATAGTTGTACAAAAGCATTTTGTACAGAAGTACAGTTATGTCCAGCACAACAGTAAACAAGAATAACAGTGGAGGCCCTCTGTGTTCAAGTAAACAAAGAAAGAGGGGAAAAGAACATTACCAGTAAAGAAAATAATCAGCTCAGATAAGAGAGAGAGAAAATGAAACCTCTTTGATTTTATCAGAAGGAGGGAGATAAAGGAAATGAATAGAAAGGCAATACAATTAAAGGTAGTAAGAAGAGAACAAGGAAGAAGAGAAAGGTTAAAACCAGAAAAGAATAAAAAATAAATGAGGGCAACATAACAATGAAGAGAAAAAGCACTTCAGTAGAGCTTCACAAATCCCTAAAATTAAATACCACTATAAGTATGTTTACTCTGAAAAGCATTTTGTCAGAAAACCAATAGCAACATTATGTATGAGGCTGTTTGGGGCACACAGGGTCTGCAGTGAAGAACCAGCTATACTGATTTATGAAATGTGCCAACTTCAGCTTTTATCAATTAACCAAGTGTTATTATACTGAAAGAAAAAAAGTGACCTGAACAGGTGAGGACACAAATGAGGCCTCAAGTGAAAAAAATAACTACATTAAGTGACTCACATTAAGTTAGTCCTGTTCGACAAGTCATGCTCATTTTACTGTTGCCTCTTGCAAAACTGAAAGCACTAGAATTATGTCAACAGTTCTACAACCTCCTTTCTATTTTCAGTTGGGAAGGACTCCTAAAACTGACATTTGGAGCAAATTATCATTCAGTTATTGTTTCTGTAACACTCTAATGCTGTTCAGGTGCCTACACTAATGACTGTATAGGGACAGTCGGTGAGAGAATATAAAACCAAGGAAGCTGTGGTTATCAAAAAAGCAAAAAGATGGATTTCCAATGGGACTGGGGCACCACCTGACCTTTTATTGAAGAGCACTCCCAGGAGCTGCCCAGCGAAGGCAATGACCACAAACACCAGAAGTGCTTTCCACATCGGCCCCAGCCGATAGCACCCCAGCCACCGCATCCTCCTGCCAGAAAAAGACATGGTTATTTTGAGCCATTTGTCACACTACATGGGTGTGAAAGTAGGAGAATGAGGTGCTCACAGGGAGACCATGAAATAGGCATGATGATGGAAGGACAAAGACTGAGACAATAGCAGCACAGAGCATTGAGTGAGAGATGGTAAAGCATGGAATTACAAAGCAAATGACAGGAAGGGGTTAGGAATGAAAGAGCAAAGGAAAAGAAGAATGGGAAGACATTCAATTATGAAAAAAACATCCAACAAGGAGCCAGGTTAAACAACACAGTGCGGCTAAAGCAGGCTTTTATCATGTTAGGTCAATTTAGCAATTCTATTTGCTGAGTTTTTAATATATTTTTAATATATACACTAACTCATTACTGCACAGTCTATCAGAACCATCTAGTCTACACCGGATAAACGTCAAAAAGCCACAGCTAACCAGTGTCACCACAAAAGGGAAACCTTACATGCTGTCTTGACTTTAAAACACAGCACAGCTTTGGCAATGCCATTTCCAACGAACACAATGTTTGTCTCTTAAGCGTGCAATTGCAGTGGCCGTCCGGTACAGTCAACTACATCCAATCTGTAGTCAGAGGAGCTTAAAACCCCTTTCACCTGCAAAAAAACGACATGGCAGATGCGAAGTATGGCGGAATGCAGACGGACAGTCTTTGTTTTGATACGCTTGCCTTGTCTTGCAGAGCTCAGACGGCTCTTTCTCTCAGAAATAATCCACTCCCAACAAAGGGAGCAGGGCTAGCTGCTCGCAGCACATCACTGCCTGTGCGTCTCTTTCGCACTTTCACACTCGACGTTTCCGTCGCCCGAATCGAGAAATTGCACCCTCTCCGTTCTTACCTCGCCGACCGTCTGCAGAGCATGTTAAAAGCGGGCCGGTGTTAGCGGAGCTCCAGCAGCCGCCGAGCATCTCGGATTACCCACCGGCGGGTCGCGACTCCAATCCAGCCGCGCGCCGCTAAAACGTTACTGAACCTCAGAGAGTAAAGCGCGTCCGGGGCTCGAAGAAGCAGCCGGTCGGTCGGTCGCGATGTGCACGGATCCACCTCCGGAGCGCCACTCTGACATGCACTGCCCCAGCTTTTCGGCTTAAATCACGAAACATTAGCTTTGTGTTTTGGAACGTGTGTGTGTGTGCGTGTGTGTGTGTGTGTTTCAGCAAAAAGGGCGGGGTGGGGGTGTGTGTGTGGGTGTACTGGGACTCATGAGAACAGACACAGCCTGCTGCTATAGGTCGCCGCCTGACGTCACGCTTCAGCCAGCGGTTCATTAGTGCTGCTGATGCTGACAAGTGCAGAGAGCGCTTCAACACAGAGATGTAAGACAGGGCCAGAGGAGGAAGTCAGACTGTAGGTATTAAAATGGGAAGACAAGGTTGAGAGTAAGATACATAACGTTATTTCATATCTTCACCACATCTTCTAAACAATACAGTTAGTATTTGCCGTAATGTCGGTATCTAAGTATATAAATATATAATTACACTGGCTGGCTCGCTTTTCAGAGCTCAGAAAAGGCTTCAGCTGTGCCTCTAGGGTACCTAGTAGACCACGCCCATAGGCGGAGTCATTTAAAATCGGGCGTGGCTACGACTCGAGTTTCTTGAAGCTTGAAGTGGTGGTCTTATCATCTCAGTATGCAAATCTATCACAGATCTTCTGCTAGATGTTAAACCTCTTTTAAATCACAAAACAAAACTGAAACCTTAAATGCTGTTGGAACTTTGTTTTGCCTCAAACTGAAATAAGAGCCAGCGTCTCTTTGACCATGTGACAACATAATGCAAACATTGGGGTACTACAGTAGCTACTTGGTGGTGGTGACTGCAGAAAAACATGGACAGTGCACAGTCTCTCAACTGCTGACTGGTTGTGGTATGATGTGTAGCTCCGCCCATCCACATATGTTTCAATGACAAAACAGTCTTTCCATCTCCAGTTTGTAATTCCAACAGTTAGTTTTCTCTATGCTAATATCGGCCCTTTTTTTTTTATTTTACCCCCGAAAGTGTCCTGCTATATTGTAAGAAGGTGGGGTTACACTTGGGAACAAAGTGATTGACAACCATGGCTGGAAGAGACTGTCTGGTACTTAGTTCTAGTCGAGCTGTCAGGCAGTTAGCTAGTTAATCATACTTATACATCATCAACTATTTCTTTTTACTGTTAACTTTACTTTACTGGGCTAGATGTGTTGTAGATGCGTACAAAGGAAAGTGCCCTAAACAAAAGTCTCATTAGGCTGTGCAAAGAAGAAGCCAGTCTGAGACACTTTGCCTGAGAGAAGGAGGTGGGTCTAGCCAAATGAGTAGGCATGTCTGACTCTCTCTACCATGCAGACTCTGGTTGGGAATTTGGCAACACGGTGGGTGGTTTAGGCTTCATTTTATAGAACTTTTATATAAGAAAATGAAAACACAACACCCATGTTTTACACAGTCACTGATGCAAACATTCAGGTACTAGAATTCAGGTAACATGTACTTGTGTTGTGCATGTTGTGTAGAAAGGCCAATAAACCACACTACCAACCATTTGAGATTCAACAGCAAAGTGACACTGCTCATGCACAGCTAGTGTGATGATAGTGCCTACTAGTCTTGTAGTCAAAACCACTAGAGCCAAGTCAAGACCAAGACTTTCACTTTCTTATTCACTGTACATTTATTATACATAATAAATACTAATAAATACTATTATATTTGATCATATATTTAGTAAAATATGACATTATGTATGATTAAATCAAATATAGCATTCAATTATTATTTATTAATATTAAAGTATATATTATACACTAAGACAATGTAACTTTTGGAAGCAATAATGGTGGTAATTCTTTAAAACTTAATCAGAAGTCAATATGAAGTAAACTAAGTAAATTAAGTCATGAATCAACTTAAACCAACATCATCCATTTTTATTACTGTCACGCTTCTGTGTTCTCCCTCTGCTATCTTTGAGTGCAATCATAACTATCACTATAGCTCTCACAATATCTGACATCACGGTCAAAGGTAACCAGCCTGCCAATCAGAGACAGCTTTACATATCTTTATCTACTACTAACTACACATACACCTGTTCACAGTCTGATCTCCCTTTTGTTAGCCTGGTTGTGTTAGCTCTTTCCGGTTCTCAACTCTTGTCAACTCTTGATTCGTAATTTCCTAATGCTCATGTCTAGGACCCTTGTTGTCCTGTTGATTTATTTGCTGACTTTTTGCTCAGCCTTTTTTAATAAACCCAACCTATCTTTTACACCCATGAGCACCTAGTTTGTGTCATAAATGTAACAATTATTAAATATGAAAACAGAACATTTCAATCTGCCCTCAAACAAAAACTGACCAGTTAATCCATCATTAAAAGGAACAGTTAGATTCCTGCTGGCACTTAACAACTCTGCTCACATCAATGCTCAATCTCTCAGCACGTCAAAGTGCTTCACTCAGAATTTTGCATTACTACTGTAAACTTAAGTCATATGGAGACCAAAGAAGGCCATAGTAGATGACTTGGCTGAAATGGCACAGATATTTTAATACAAGCAAATGCTTCTGTCACCACACTCTGTCAGTTCTGTCAGCACTCTCATCACGATTTCTTCTCTATCTAATATGTTACGCTATGTGAAGCTAAATGTCATTGTGCAGTACGTCCACCACTGGGTGTGCGGTGGCTTTAATGGTGAAAGTAGTGGGGCTCAGCTGTCAACATGATTTGTTTGCCCTTAAATGTGACTATTATTCAATAACAATAAAAAACGTTCAGTCTATGTATTTATATACTTTATGTACAGTGCCTTTAAACAGAACAATAATAACCATTAAATAGCAATTTTATAATTATAATAGTTATATAATTGTGAGCAATAATTTTATAATACTGGATTCAAAACAGCTGAGTGAGGGCAGCATCTTAGTCACTTTAATACCACCACTGTCAGAACTAACTTACCTTTTAATCCGATCTGATTAAAATTACTGGCACCCTTAACTGGCCTGGCTGTTGGTGTGTGGGCTAAATCAATGTTGCTAGCTGGGTAATAAATGGAAATAAATTAATTCATGTTATCGATTAGCTGGCTTGATGACGTTTGTGAATCATGTTTACCTCATGTCACCTGAAAATACAGATATAAGGGAGAGATGCATGAGAAAAACACAGAAAATATACTGCACTGGCAATACAAGCTCAGCACAGTAGAATAGTAGTAGAGGATAGGAGAATGACTGTGATACCAAACTGAGGTAAAAGTCAAACTGTGTTTTAGTTTAGTTAATAGGACAAGCAGCACTGGTAGAAGGACAAAACCACATAGCTAAATTCTCCATTATCTCCATATGATCATCTTATCACCAACCCTCAATAACCTCACCTGGTCTGTTGTGAGTCTGTTATATCCTGTTCTCCCCTTAATTTTTTACTTGGCTGCATGAAACCTCAAGTGTAAACACACCCAGGACATACTGTTCAGATTATGGATCACTTAAACCACATTCAGAGTTGAGATTAGGGCTCTGTATTAGCGAGAACCTGGTGATACAATACGTATCAAGATGGGATTATGATTCAATATATTGCGATATGAAATGTGTCAATATTTTTATACACACTTGGAGTTGACCCTGTTCATACCTGGTTACTTTATGCGCCTTGAGTGTCAGAATTATATCTGGATAAAACGCATAAAATGTGTAAACGCCTGGTTCTGAGAAGCATTTGAGCCATATGTTACAGCAGCATAATGCATCCGTCTCTCCAAGGTGCATTTGGCAACCAAAACTCCTCCCAGTTTAACCAAAACACTAGTAATAATTGCAGTGCAATGACTGACTACCAAGTGTAAATGCATGTGGCTAAAATCTTATCAGGATACACAGGGCACTTGCAGGGACTTGAAAAGATATAACACTAGGCCCCACAACTCTTAACAATTCCGCCATAATACTCAGTTTGCTTGATCAGATCATGCCTTATTATGATTTGGGAGAAGACTGTAAGAAAAGGAGATCTGGGGTTCAAGTGGCTGTTGCTTTGTAGTAGGAAGCCAGTCCCCCCTCTGATGTGTGGAGCCAGAAATGACAGTTGAGAGGGCTAAAGGGGAGGTGGCGGGATGGTGGAGGGTTGTGCAGACTTGTCATAGACACTTAGACAAGGTGGAGATGGAATTTATAGGAGGGGCATCAGGCATGTTTCTCCTCCCAACATTCAGCTAGGTAAAAACTCCCCTTAATACATTTTAAGGTCCTGGATATCTGCATATCTGGATATTTAGCCAGATTCCATTGACACTAAAATGCATTTCTAGTGTGACCAGATGAGATGCAATTTTCCTGTGTTTAAGGCACATTGACACCAACTTTGTCTATATTATAAACTAGGGTTGGGCAGTAAATCAGTAATACGATATACAGTGGTGATGAAAAATGATAACAGTATATACAGATGAAGCTGGTATTTCAGAATTATGATAAATAGGATGTGATACGGACAAAAAAATCTCACCGCTCACTGTTGTGGAATCGACTGTTGATGTCATGCCCTAAAAACATGGGACAAAAACAGCCCAGCACTACCAAACTGCTTCCAAATAAAAAAATCCATGATAGCAAGCAAACATGGATGAACCAGTCAGCAAAAAATAAGGTAAAAATGAAGCACCTTATAATTTCCTCATGGTTTCAATGGACGCGCTGCACTGGTTAAACTATTGTTAGCTAAGTTACGTGTCACGTAATTCTGTATATCGTGCCAGTATTCAGAGACGGTATGACTGTATGAAAAAAGTAGACACCACCCAACCGTTATATACATTGCAGAATATCAGCAAAAACTAATTACAACAGGCAATGAATCTTCTGCATCAGAGAAAGACTAGGATTTGTCCTGCAGCTGCTGTTATTTCTGTAGTGCTCAGCACCAATGCTATCCAGAGGACAGTACACACGAAAGAAATCAAGACTAGTGGGGAAAAACTGCTTGGTTTTACTGATACAGAATACCATTCTTTAGCATATGATCCCAAGCAACTTAATTGACATAAAACTACAGCCCTTACACAACTGTATAAGAATAAGAGAAAACACTTTCCATGTGCACTTGTGTTGAATGTTTTTGAAGGATTTGTCACTGACCTCGTCAGAAGGTAGCTTCAGATTCGATATCTGTGGATTTTTATGTTAACCTGTGAGACATCTCTGAAAGTAATAAGACTGAAAGTTTGAGCTTACAATCTTCACCCATTTTCTTAATATTTATGTAATAGGTACAAATAATACC
Organism: Salminus brasiliensis; assembly: GCF_030463535.1. NCBI lineage: Eukaryota > Metazoa > Chordata > Actinopteri > Characiformes > Bryconidae > Salminus > Salminus brasiliensis. The sequence goes on from NC_132886.1 coordinate 19,985,286, forward strand.
CTCACCCCCCATGTTTTTTATTTTTCTAATAGTACAAATAGATAGATATAGATATGAAAGCTGCTCTTTTCACCAGTTCATTTGTAGTCTGTTCAAAAACTAAAATCAGTCCTTACTGTGTAATATCAGCAGTATGTGAAGAAGATCAAAGAAACTTCTTGGCAGTTGAGGACCACAGCAGAGTATGTGAGGTCAGTGTCTACATTTCGCTGGCTGAATTTCAATAAGGTAGACATCAGGTTTGGATTTTAGTTACAGATGGTTCGTGCCAAGTTGATTTTAAGTCCCCACGTTTTAAGTCCTTAAAGCACAAATGTATTTCTATACAAATTATAAGCTCCAGTGACCTCCAGCACTAACCAAAGCTAAAAAAGCTTTTTTTTTTTTTATGTCGCTAATTCTGACTAAGATGTGGTATCTTCTAAAAGGAGCCTTTAATTTAAATAATAGGACACATCTGATCTGCGAATAATGAGGGACTGCATTTTTGCAGGTCCACTAAGGTGCACAAATTTCTCTATATCCTACACTTCACTCACATTTGATTTTTTCATTTTAAGATATGGCTTGCGTACCAATAAGCCATAATGTCATGATTATTGTCCAACTTCTCTTTGAATCTTAGAAACAAGCGGTCTGGTTTTGTTTACTGTGCCTTTAAGAGCAATGTAAATGACCTGTAAGTGATTGGCTCTGTATTGTGCAGCGTTCCAAAACTAAGTTTTAGAACAGCCAGCAAAGCAGAACATGAATTAGCCATATAAGAGGCTAATTGATGTTGATTAACACAAATTGCATGTGTCAGCATGTTGTGGCTGTGTTTTTGGGATGCACTGTGTGTTGTGGAAAGACTAATCAAGGACGGATTTGAGGAACCAGTAGAATTAAAGCTAACTGTTACGTCATATTCAGCGTTTTACGCCAAATGTTTGAATTCCATATACTGAACAGGGATATCCATGGCGAATCTCACTGGTTGAATCATACTTTGAGAAAGAGCTAAAAGCGGCACAACACATAGAATCCTTTTTTTGGTTTTACTTTTCTGTTGAGTGAAAATTGGTCCTCAATAAGTACAGCTGCTAGAGTTTCTAGTGATATTTTAAGATGTCCTGTAACTCCTCATTCCCTCACTGACTCACTCACTCATGTTTACCAGCCTCAAGATCCTGCAAAAGGGGTTAATGTTAGTACTGCAAAAGCTTTTAGTGCTTTGCATCAATGACACTGTGTGTGACACTGTCAATTTAAATGTAGATAAGGTATAATTCATTTTACATTAGTGCCAGTGCCACATACACTCTATTTAAATGGATTTATCCACCCTTAGATCTAACAAGCCTGCACAGGTTAATGGTGCACACCCAGTGCTGACTCTCATGACATCATAGACACAATGAAATATATTCAGACTGCAGTTTTTTGTGGGTTAGTTTACATAGTATACTAAACTGTGTAGTCCAAAAATGCAAAGAAAATCCAAATTCATTCAAAAACATTGCAAATTGTCAGTTTTTCTAGTCCTAGGACCATGGCATATTTTGTGTTTTTCCTATTCTTGTCCACCTTACTCAGCACAAACAGCGCTTGAAGATACACATTAAACAAATAGCATCCTTAGGGCAGGGCCTGTGGTTAGAACCACTGTTTAATGACTGGCTAAATGATGGCACCCTTAAGGGCTTCTATTCCTGTTTGTCATAACTGGCAAGAGTTCACTGTTGTAGTAAACATTCAAATGGCCCATTGCTTTTAAAAAGTAAAACAAGGAAGTAAATATATACTTTATATTTAATATATATTATATACTGTAACTACAGGTCTTGAAATGACAAAGCAGCAGTGCTGAGAGTTTTCTTTGCTTATACATGTGTGTCCTATAGACAAAATACAGGCACTTGCTAGAGTCTGGTCCATATGTGGGACTAATGCCTCTAATCGTTTCACTATGGGGAACACATGACCGGACCAGCTGGCCCTGACCTCTCAGTATATGCATGGCGAGAAGGGGGGGTGATCTCAGGTTTTATCTTAGATAGCTTATTAATCATCTCAAAACAAGTGTGAAATAATTCAAGAAGGTTCATCACAAGGGGAGGCTTTTCTGACTGAAATAGCTCTGGTGAAATCTGTCTGACAGTCTACTTTGGAAATAAAACATTTGAAAGCATTTTGAAATTCTTCATCTTGTTTCAGGTTGGAGATAAAGTTAACTTTAACAGTTTCTGGAAAGAGCCATTAAGTAACACGTCGCCCTGACAATCTCAACCCTAATCCAAGTGTGGCATCTTTTCACCTTTCAGTTTTTTTTTTTTTTAACTTTGCTGGTTTTGGATATGCATGTGTCAGGAATGCAGTAGAGCTGAAGAGCAGAGAGTTCAGAGCAGGATATGTAAGGAGCTATTCAAAGGAGGCACAGTGAATGTCATGTTTTAATGGATTTCAATTTTTTGTAATATACAGTACACTTTGTTAAGGGTGTAATGAAATACAGTTTCAGGTTCAATAATACAATTTGCTTTTTGATGTTTGATGTGGTCCTGGAAATGTCTTGAGCCATCAATATATATACACAGGTTGGCTTGTCCCATCTAAAAAAGTCTTTCCTCCCATGCATTGCTGTCTCAGCCCTTTAAAAACATATTACATACTACATACATACAACCTTAAAATCACAACACTGATTGTTTTACGTCCCACTTCAGTCTTACAGGAGGCAACTAGACATCAAGTTTTAATCACTGAAAGCGGCTTCATAGAAAGGCCACAAATAAGACACTTGCAGAGGACACAGAGAGGCAGATCAGTAATATGTAACAGTTTTAGATTTTTATACACTGTTTTTTAAACATTCATTTTATTGATTTTCAAATGCCTACTGAAATCAGAGATGGCTTGATACCATTTTTTTTTATCTACATCTACATCTCAACTGTAATGTAACAATTCTGGGTTTTGTGTCTGAGGTTCACTGTATGTTAGAGTTTTGATTTTCTGCCTGAGCCCGACCCGAAGCCCAACCCTAACTTGGGCCGAGTCGGGCCGACATATCCCACCACTTTCCCCGGGCTCTGTCGGGTCGGGCTCAAGAAAATAGTCTGTGACCTAGGCCTACGTATAATGACAGTTTATAGGGCGGGGTGGTGGGGCTTGGACAGAACGTGCACGAGCTCGGGTAGGTTTGGGCTGGATTTTTTGGGCCCGATCTTAATATTCCACTACATCCACAGAAATGCTGTCTTTTTCATTGAAGCGCTTCACTTAAGGTGAGCATCTGAAGTTAGGCTATCATGCTCAAGCTATATTCTACATTAAACATTCTACCACCCCACAGGATGAAACGCACAGCTAATATCAGACCACACAGTGTGCTACCTCAGGCTAGATTTGTTTCACAAATTGGTCGAACACCTAACTTTTTTCTTTCCTCATTTATACAGTACACTGCTTGTGACAAGCATGTAAGAATCCATATCTGACTGACCTCTTTACCATAATGTGCTCTGACTTTATGTCAGCCTTATTACCGTGCCAGCTGCCAGAAGACTTGGTTGCACATATGCCACGCACACCTGACATCTGGCACTGAACCATTGCCTCACAGCAGAACAGCTACTCCATCTACGAAAACTGAGACGAAGCAGCATCTGCTTTCATGGAGGAACTGCCATCTTAGACTTCACTTAATGAAATGTCAGCATGAATGGGCAAATGTCTCCAACCACAATCAATACTCTAAAGACAGGGGACTGCAGAATTTGTCTGGCCTTTTTTTAATTTCCAGGCAAGCTGAAAACAACAGAACAGCAAGCGAGGATGGACAGTGCACCTGTCTAACCCTTGTGGCCCAGAATCTCTGCATTAATATTTCACCAGGCAGGGGGCAGTGTCTGTTAGCTTGGCTGTCTATTATTTAGCAGGATTGTGGCACTTATGTGGGAGAGGATAGAAGCAACTGCCAGGAGGACAAAGTGTGCTTTATCAGAAGACATGTTTATAAGAACGGATTGAGGTGTTTAAATTAGGCTCATTCCTTTAACATGTGGCAGGATTCGTGAAGACTAGCATTGTTTAGGTCTTGTATCGGAGGACAAGCAAACCACTGGTTCGGTGGAATTTCCTAATAACCTCAGGAATGTGAAGGCTTCTGACTTACATTGTGCTCCAACACTATCACAGCCATCTGATTTCACACATTTCCTGTAATTTTATGTTGTGCCCAGGAACAAGAGTGAATGCAAGGGCTGAAAGGGTGGGGACTCACTTTTACACGATTACCATGATTACTTTTGCACATCACCTTTTTTCATATATGTATTATGTGTGTGCACGGATCTTCAGGCAGGTTCCTGGAAACCTAAGGAGAAGATTTAGCCTACTTTTCTGAAACTCGAGGAGTTTGGTTTCCCACTACTGTCACTGATGGGCAAGTAAAGTAACGTGTGAAAAATACGAGAGCACACACACACACACACACACACACACACACAACAACAACAAAAACACTTACAGACAGCAGTGTGCATGTCATACGTGCATGTTTGAGAGTCCAGACCAGCTATACGTTGGTAGCTACTACGAAATAGGATCAACTCAACAAGCTTACCCTCACTAATCGACCCAACGGAATAATCTGTTTAATTCCCAGGTGGGTAGGAGATGGCAGGGAACGACCTGTTGACCGAATTAAGTTGGATAAACCTGCAACGAGCTCTCACAAACATAGAAACTGAACTGGAGCTGAAATGAAAAGGCATAATAATGTGACTGCAAACTTCTGTGCACTGACCACAGTCTGCTGGATGTCAGCAGTTTACTGTGACTGCATTTTAGTTTTTTTCAAAACCCACCAGTTTTGCTACCTAAAAGTCCATGTGAAGTCTCATTTAGTCTCTCTGGATAACAAAATAGCAAAACCCGAACCGATAAAAAACTGACGTGTGGCAGAAGAGTTGCTGAAACTCTCAGGTGGACCAGTTCCAATCTGAAACTATTACAAACCGCCCTGAACCAGTTCCCAGTGAAGTTGGATTTACTTCTGAGATGACTGTCTACTCACTGTTTTCAGTCAAACTGCTGTTTTAGCGACGTCTGGGTGAAGAAAGGTCCCAAATGCCTTCTGTTGCTGTTAGCGGATAAAGCCCCTCAGCCCTGCTAAACTGCACTCCCTCATAGTCGTCCTTTATGAGTCCAGCCGCTGTGAAAGAGCGCCAGCGAGCTCTCTTTAAAGGTGAAAGAAGACTGCCGAGAAAAATCAGCTACTCCTCGTCAAATGGCCGCTCATTCGCCTCGGTGTGCTCCGGTACGCGCTCCTTGTCCCGTCCTGTTGTTGGTGTGTTTATGAAGAAGTTGAAATCTGCTTGAGAGTGTGTGTTCTGCCCCCATCCCCCACTGCACCCCCGTCTGGAACATCATGGGTCTGTGAGCGCGCACGCGTGTGCACGCTGCCCGTTCACCACGGACCAGCGATGTCTTCAATTAGCCGGTTGGTAAACAAACCTAGGATAAGAAGTAGGCGGTGGTCGGAAGGAAACCCCCCCCCCCCCAAACGCTCTTAGTATTTCATTTTGTAAGTTGAATTAATCATCTCAATCTTTTTTGTAGGTACACTTGGTCTTTAATATGTAATATCTTATATTTATCAACATATTTTCTGTTCTTTACTGGTGTGGCCCCAAAGAGGCTGGGGTCCTTTTGAGGTTTGTCCCGGTTGACACTTCAGGAGTTTGTCCTCACTGCTGTTGTCAAAACTTGAACATCAGGTTTTCAGGTTTAACTTTGTCACAGTGACTGTTTGCTCAGGTCTTGGGGATTATTTTGTAAGATAGTCTTCATGCTCTGCTGAAGGTTTCTTTCAGAGCACTTTATTATGTGCAGAACTAAAAATGAAGAAGTGGTCTCGGGCCGCAGTAGTACAGACAACGGGACAGCAAGATTACCCCCTTTTTTATTTTTTTTTACATTTCCACCTATTTGTCCTTGTTCTTTGATTCTTGGGCCGTCTTGTATGCACTGCTTTTTTACATTTACATTTATATTTATGGCATTTAGCTGACGCTTTTATCCAGAGTGACTTACAAGGTTGCTCATATATATATATACTCAGAGGTGGGTCAGTGTAGTGTTAGGAGTCTTGCCCATGGACCCTTATTGATGTAGCGCAGCATAGTCACCAAGACCAGGAATTGAACCCCAGCCTCCCACATGGTGTGGTAGCTCAGTGGCAGGTAGTGGTGTTATCTGTTGCGCCACAATGGAGGTCTATCCATTCATTTCCAATTATGTTTAGGTGAGAGGGCTGTGAAGGCCATGGCAAAACCTTTAGCTTGCGCCTCTTGTAGTAATCCATAGTAAAACTGCATTAGTCCACAAGACTAAATTTCATAGTAAGGATGTAGGAAAGATTTTCTTTTGATGGCTCTTCCATTAAGGTCATATTTGTTCAGGTGTCGCCGCACAGTAGAATAGTGCACCACCACTCCTGTTAAAGTCTGTTAAATCTTTCTTGTCTCTTGAAGACAAACAGGCCTTTGAAATACCCCTTTTTTCTGTTTATGTTAATATGTTGACCTGCTGAGATATATTCTGTGCCTGTAATGCTGAAATTATTTTTAAGTAAATTAACAGACTATTTTAATATCTTAAATTTTCATATTGCTGTAGTAAATTACTCAAATGTGTTCGGTCCTGTTTATTTTTAGACATACCCAAAAACAACAGTGGTACATCCCATGCCAAAGTAAATGTTATTGTTCATTTTTTGGACGGAAGGAAGGAATCTTGACTAATCATTGAGAGATTGTGATCTCACAGCTGCTACTTGAGATTACTTGAAACATTGTGTAAAGCACACATTCTAAAGTACTGAGCTGCAATTAGTTTAAGGCCTCTCAGAGACACAATAGCAGAGAAACATGCTTGAAATAAACTGTAGTGTAAAAATGAAGATGAAGAAGTTTATTTAAGTTTGGCAGTGTATTCAAGAATCTATAGCAAGACCAAGAAATGCAATCAAAAGCCAGACCTGGAAATGGTGGAGGAGCTAATCTAATTCTAAGAAAAAAGCTAGGGCACAAAATAACACTAAACAAGAGGTATATTCTTAGGTCCATAAGTATTTGGACAGTGTCAAAAGTTTAATTACCTCTGTACACCACCGTGTTGGATTTGAAATGAAGCATTAAAGATGTATGGAAGTTCATGACAAATTAAAAGGAAAATCATCTGGAATTAATTACAGAAGTTAAATTTGCATTTTGTAGACGTCAATGGGAACTATTAATATGTGTCCCAAAAAGGCATCAGTGCAAGTGGAGGAGGCCATCACATCATCGTATGAAAGCACAAAACAAACCTATCAAAGAGAAAGCATAGATAAGCTAAGCAAGACCAAAGGTAACTAATAAGCTAAAGGAAATTAATGCAGAATTCTTTTAATGGTAAAGAAAAGACCCTTCATAACACCTAGTCAAGTCAAGAACACCCTTGAGGAGGTAGGCGTCCCACTGTCAACATCTGCAATCCAGAAACCTTTGTGAATTCAAACACAAAGAGTTTACAAACCACTGGTAACACTTAAGAACAGGAATACCAGACACATGAAAAAAAAGGCCTGTGCAGTACACAGTACTAGAGCAAGATATTTGGACAGATGCAACCAATGTTAAGTGTAGTATAGAGAAGGAACAGAAGGGTTTACAATCCAAAGCAACACCACATCATCTATCAAACAAAGACTAGACACTGTGTACACTATAATCACGTCTTGAGTGCTTCATTTCAAAACATGAACTACATGAACTTTGTAGGTCTTGGCTTCTTTATAATCTATTTTAGGATTGCCTGTTGTGCTCTTGGAGTGATCTCAACAGGATGACTACTTCTAGATAGAGTAGCAACAGCATCCTGAATTTACTTCATTTCATAGACAATGTGGCTAGCAGTGGATTGATATACACTCAGGTCTTTTGCAATGCTTTTGCAGGCTTTACCAATGAATTATTTTTGAGAAAAACAAATTTTTCAGTAAAATATAAGGTCATTAAAAACAGCTTTTGCCAATTGGCTCTTAATAACATAGAATTTAACTTACTTTTTCTAGCCTGCAGTGTAGATGTTTACTTAATACTTAATGTAGATGTTTACTTAATTCACTCAATCGTGCTTGTCTGTAAATGTTGCATAGATAACAATCAGACCACATTTTATTAATAATCAGTCCTCTTCCAAAGCCTTCACTTGCTCACTTTCCTGCAACTGTAGCTGCATGTGCAATAATATAAAATACAACCACCAACGACCAAAATAGATCATTACAAAAGTACATACTTATGTGAACATCAATAAAATGTAATTCCTGTGTTCCTTTTGTATTCTTTATCTATTTAGCCCTCTTCAAGAATGTGGGCAGCTCCATGCTTGTCTGTGTTTTTAGTCCACTACTCGGCTGTTATCCCACCCTCCATCTGTTTCTGTCACATACAATATTCCAGTAGAACAAATGGTCCATTCATTGCTGAGCTTCCCTTGCCTGCTAATTTTGAATAACAAAACTCGAGGGGGACTCCACAGGATCACCAGTTCCAGTTGACTCTTCAGAGCAGCATGAAATGAGATTAAAATATCTAAGAGGTTTTTAGGTGTTTTTGAGGTTTAGATACTTCCAAAACTGGCACACTTTCCACACACGGTGATTAAATCTCAATGTAAATGTTTAAAAATGAACGATTTTCTGTTTTTATACATGCATATGGCTTCAAGTTTAGTATCTATACTGTACAGTAGTGTGTTAGTAATTGTGATCAGTAACTGAAGTTTAATTTTTTGTTGATGGTCGTGACTGAGATGACCTTTTGATGAAAAAAAGGTTTTAGAGTTCAATACCAAAATCAAAATATGGAGAAGAGTGGGAAACAGTGTGATGACAATATTTACATGGGTGAAAAACAAAACAACGGAGCAACAGCAACAAAAATGTCCGACTGTTACAAATGTCCTAAACTGCATAACAGTCTCCTCCTCTCCAATGTCCGCTCCCTTGAAAACAAACTGGACTGCCTCAGGCTACAGCTAGCCACACAGCGTGAACTTAGGGACACATGGCTTAATGGCAGCATTCCAGATGAGCCCATTGACACATAACTGACACATTCTGAAGTGCTTCAGTCAAACATAACCTGGCAGAACCCCCAGCCACCCCCAGCCCCTGAAAAGCCATAACCTCCACCACACAACACCACAACTGGTTTCTTAGTCAACCAACTAAGTCTACACCGATATCAGATGTAAAAAGCCACTGAGGCTGAAGCTTTTCATTCTAATCAAGCAGATGCACTGGATTCTACTTGATAGTTCAATTGGCCCTAGGGTTCAAACAAATGAATAACTTCTATTAAAGATATTCGTTGACAGTACAGTCACCCATACAAGCTGACTAGGGTGTGGATAATTATTTGTAGCTCTGTAGCTAACTAGAGCTTTTAAGCAGCAGGAACATGAGAAGATTAGCAGAAATCTAACATAATCATGGCTTAGTGATGTGAGATCTTCACAGTCACATTATTGTTTATTTTTCCCTGGGAAGCCTGGAGGCCTTACTGCTTTAACATGATATAAAAACTCTAAAAATGTAAAAGCTGACACCATATAAGGCACAAAGTATAACACAAACGGCATGTATGTCTTTGAAATTGAAATGTGTTTCTGAGTCTGAATTAGTAATGACTGTGTGAGTGTGCTTGGATCTCTCGTTTTCAAGGTGTCTACTAGGCCTATATATCATATTACACAGCTGCCTCCTGCTAGGCTTTGGTCTAGACAATCACGTTTCATATGTGCTTATGCTGGCATATTTTCAAGCACGCTCAGACATACTTCAGGCCTGTGTAGCATCTGGAAAAGGAATGTTTTACAATGCAAACGACAGTACAGCTCCAGTTTACTGTTAGAAGTACCAAATTTATCTATATGCATTAGAACCCATCATGTACACAGCAAGAAGATACAATTTAGGAACATTGTTGATTAAAATTATAATCACTTTTGTATTGCATTCAATGAATAGAGAAAGAGCTACAGATCTACATCATATTATATAGTTGATTTACCATATTTTTATGTTTTAATGATTCTGTAGCTGTGGTGTTTCTTTTTACATTGACTAAACAGAGAGTAAAGTGATGATATTGTAGATGGATTTTGTACTTTTTGTAATTTCTTAATTAACAGTTTATTCTTTTTTATTATTATTGACCTTGAATCAGTATATGAATCTTTCTTTTTTAATTAAAGTCAACCTGGCATCAAAATAGACCTTTACCCTGTTTGTTCATATCTCTGGTCATATTAAGCAGCAATTATGTGTTGTTATTAAGTAGCAATAAACTACAACATGCCAACACTACCCTAATCATGGTGCTGGTACTTTACCACACCTGATCCAATTAACCCTGCCAAGTCCTGCCTAAGGTGAGAGCAGGAAGAACACTACAATAGGCAAAGCAGGGAGACAGGGACAATTGCTGCTCTATACTGTACTGTTTTTTTAAACCTTTTTTTTTTTATAACCCTTTTTAGTTCATGTCCCTAATCGTATTAAGCACAGATCACCATATCATTCATCATCAAACATTCTTGTTTCCTGTAGTGTACCATCAAATTTGTAATGTACATTTTTAATTTCTTATTTTCTAATCATCTTACAGGACAAATCTGCTGCCAGTGAGTTAATGTAAGATGTGTTGTAATTTGAACAATGTTAGCTACATACCCACTCTCACCATCATTCTTTGCCAGCACGCGCGCACACACACACACACACACACACACACACACACACACACACAAAAGCCTTAAAATCACATGAGAATTTGAAAATGCATCAAGACTCTTTCATCTCACAGCACTGTTTCTATGTATTCACAAAGTGACATCTACAGGCGAAAAGAGCAATAGTCGGCACTGGGCTTTCCCCCGCTCCGATAAGCTTCTGAACAGATCTACTCTTTTGTTTTTGTTTGTGTGTTATACAATGAGCTTGTCACTGATCCTAGATATTTTTTCATTTATTCAAGTGCAGTATAAATATGCAGCCTAATACACTTTAGTTTGTAGTTGTTATTCAGATCATATATGTTGCTTGTTATTTGAGGTCTATACTCTGTCTATACTCAAATGTTACTTTGTTTAAAAAGCCTATTAAAAACATATGTTCTAATTAAATGTTATTATCCAGAAACCTATTCTTTACACTTTTTAAACTATTTACTTTTAATGTTTCTCATACATTTAATCTGGCTGTGGATCAGATGACATCTTTAACATACAAATTCCAAACAGATTCCAACACGTGCATCATTATTCCAACATGCAGCATGTACTCTTGATTAAAGAGGCGGCTTTGATGTCTAGATCTTTTGTGTCATGAAAGTAGACAACACAGAAGGAGTAACCGATATCTATTCATTTCCAAGTAATCCAAAACCACACCTCGCCAGGACTGAGCTTTAAACATCCTTTGCGCATTTCTATTCTTGACCACTAGGTGGAAGCACCAGTTTGTTGCACCGGGTTTTGGTATCAGAGAGGATAGGCCTGCTTGCGACCACCTGTAGCTTCTACAACAGACTGAATGGAGGGACAGTGATAAAGAATGAATCTTGACACAGTTATGACAAGAAAAGAAGTTTTTATACATAAAGCTAGAAGAGGGAAAGTTAAACTACCATGAAAACATCCAGTTTAGTAATTTATCACCACACTGAAAAAGAAAATCAGTCTCATAAAAGACCTTCATTCACTGAGTAAAACTTTCACCATTCTCCACTAACTTAACAGAACAAGGAAGAACTTACTATAGATCTCAAGGAAATAAAGAACATCAGTTTCAACTGCTTCAATATGAGGTACCAGTTCCATGCTTTTCTTGTAATATACAAGGACGAAGTACTTCTTTAAAAATATCAAAAATCCTCCATCTTCTACTCTGAGCCACTGTGGATCAGTGTGTACTGTTTAGTTTTACGCTGAAGGAGGTACACATGTTCATTATCTTGTAACAGAAAAGCCTACACTACGTGCATTATATACATAATGTCAAATGCATAAGGCCACACTAATCCTTAAAATAAGAAGAAAGAAGGAAGCATGCAAACAAACAAGGTTTCAAAAAAAGTAGAAACTAAGGCAAAGTACATTTCTCTCCAGCTTACCTCAAAAAAGTAACAACAGCATGATTAAGCGAGAAAGAACAATTCTCTTTCAGATGCACATTTCTATGTAAGCAACCTTGATGATGGTTCTCTATTGTTTTTCAAATCTCCAAACAAGCACACACCATAATAAATCAGGCACAGAAGAGTGCTTCAGACGATGCCACAAACCCCCCAGGGGGCTACTATTATTTGGTGACCCCTTGCGCTCTCTGAATGAAAAGTCCCAGCACTCAAACATCCCAGGAGATGAGGATGTAATGGACACTATTTGGGAACAGTGGAAGCAGGGGGCGGGCGGGGGAAAGACGGGGGAGGGTTGCGCTCTCTCACCACGGCCTCCACATAGAGGGGTCACCCCCTGGGAAGAATGGGGGAAGGGCCGCTTGCACTGGAGGTTGAGGCGAGGGGGGGGGCGACCTGGGTGGGGAGGGTTGCTCCCGTGGCCTGACGCCACCCCCCTCTCTCGGCAGGAGCACGCTGGGAGAGCAGAGAGGGCTACTGGGTGAGGGAGGGGTCACAGGGGAGGAAGGGGGGTGAGGGTGGAGAGGGCGGGCCTGAAAGGAGAGAGAAAGAGGGGACTGGGTAGGGGAGGTGGGTACTGCACTGCTGGGGGCTGCAGAGCCAACACTGGCACCACTCTCACCACTGATTTGGGGCAGAGACTTCAGCAGGTGGTTCAATAGACGGGCCCCCAGGGTTTTGTCCATGCCAGGGCAGTTGAGGAGTAAATTATGCACCTCATGCATGCACTGGATGTAGCCACTGCTGTAACGCTGACGTGACTCAAAGGCCATGCTGGGTCCTTGACTTCCAGCTGTAAAAAAAACAAAGGACAAATACAAAGTATAAGATAAAAATGAAGTAAAAGGCTTTCAAAACAACCCTAATCTTTTTAGAAGTAAATGGTTCTTTGGAGAGACGCAGTAAAAGAACCACTGTTGATTCCCAAAAGAACCATTAAATGGACTAATTAAAAGGTGGACAACATGGAATAAGTCTAATAACATGAATATAAAATAATAGGTACCAATTTTTATTTTTATACATTTGATAAGTTGGAATAGACATCCAATTAGCCGGAACTAATGACACACTCTTTGTTATGACACCTGTAACCGATGAGTGCTATTTAACTTCAAACAACATCCACAATATGTTTACAAAATTATGAATTATGACATATTCTGATGTAATTTATCACGATAAAGATGAATACCATCATATTACCCAGCTCTAAGTGATAGATTCTGTCGGAAATCAGAGAAGGTCCATCAATAGCATTGCTGGTACCTTCATTATTATGTATGAAAGTGCGAATTTAAGACTGTAGCTATTTTGTTCACTACAAGGAATTGCAAAACTTCTAAATTTCTATTATTACAACTTCTGCCATTGCTAGCAGAACAGCTCCAAAGCCCACCTGATCCATGGCCCCTCTGAAGGCCCTCCATGTGTTGCACGGTTATCTCAAGAACGTCTGCCTTCTCCAGCTTGGATTGCTAATTGAGGCAATACAGTATGGGAAGAGAGTTTTTAACAATGATTCATTATTTCAGTGCACATCCAACCCCAGGAATAACAGGAGCTCATGCATGTGTGCTGTTGTGTTTGTTTCCAGTCCACTCACATCCAAGTTGTAGGCATCCACCATAATCCCCTTGAGTTGCTCCAGGCTTGAATTGATGCGCTCCCTGCGTCTCTTCTCAATCAGTGGTTTTCGAAGCTAACAAGACATAGCAATAGTTTGGACGGAAGATTATCGTGAAGAAAATATGTAAAGAGTGCATTAATAAATGTTCATCAGCCTGCCACAACTGTGATAATCAGCTCTTTCTAGAGGACACAGCTATTTTTTTACAATGCAGTAGGTCCATCGATTGGAGAGAAGGCTTATGTTACCTTTCGTTCCTCTTTGGCGTTGAAGTTCTTCTCTGGTCCATTGCTGAGATTTGAGGCAGTCATGGTTTGGTGCCAACGCTCTGAACCGAGAGCAAACGTTTTTTTCTACAACGCAGAGGGTACAGTTTCACTTTTTACGCTTTCCTTCTCCACTTTTCACAAAGTTCGTGGTTGCAGTTTCGCAGGCTGGCAGGCGGGTGAAATAAGATGCTTGTGACCTCGTTTTTAAAACGTGCAGCCACCGAAACCTCCCCTTCAAACCACCTCCCTTCGCAATTACCATGATAATGTACTGGGGCTTTCGGCAGCACACTTTCCCACAGTCTCAGGGGGAATCCGGAGAGACCGAGGGAAAAACTGCAGTCCACAGCTCCACCGTCTGGGGGCGCCTTTTTACAGCGGTGCGCGCGAGTTAAAGGTCATAACTAAATCATATTACCACACACACACACACTCACACACACATATACATATACATATACACACTGTACGCGGTCATTACACTTCAGTTACACACAAGGTGTATTGCAATTATATGACACACATGAGTCACAGAAGTTGTGTCTAAGTCGACACACAGGTAGAAAACACCTCAGTTCAGGAACTAAACCCAGTGTTTTTGTGTGTGCTTCGTGTTGTCTTCTCATTCCCAGTTACTGGACTGTTTAACAACACAGCTTAAGACGTGGAGGACATCGCAGAAGGTGTGTATAAGACCAATACGTTCATAATAGGACACGACTGAATAGGGAGAGAGAGAGAGAGAGAGAGAGAGAGAGAGAGAGAGACATGGCTACAAACTTGTTGATTCAATGTCGATGCCAGGCAAAAACCTTGTACCTATATTCTTTTTTTTTTTTTTTCATGCCATAATTAATTACATTTGACGGTTGTTCTTTATATTGTGTCCATATTTCTTAATGAACCTACAGAAATGCTCCAAAATTAGTTTGAATAAAACTTTTTTACACTGACTTTACATTTCACTGTAAAGTTGCCATTTTGGAGGTACAGAGGGTTTGTGTGATCCCAAGAGAATGCAAAGATGACTTCTGTTTGGAGGAATGCTACTACTAACACCGTCTGACTGAACAACAGACCTCCACAGCTCCAGCCCTGGATTACTGGCTAAACGATTAGCTACCTCAGAAATTGCGCCAGAAACAAAAGGCTGACAGTGTAGGAGACGGTTGGAGGAGGGTAAAGCCAAACAATAGCAAAGAAACATCATTTCTTCAAGCGTTGAGACACCGAGGGAATTTTCTCCATGATTATCTTCACGTTTAGCCAGCCCCTCCTAGTGTTCCAGTCGACCCCCTGCCCTCCGCGTTTTTATAGCCCTCCTTTAGCTCGGGGTCGGACACACTCCAGTGAAGCGAGCTAACGCCTCTTTCTCCACCGTAATGACCCGCAGTCAGCAGGATAATAGGCAAGGTGCCAGAGCTTTAATGGTCATCTAAACCATTTAAACCCGACTTAGCTTTCTTTTCTCACCTTTTTCGCGAAGACAGCCGTCCGTGCAGAGGATTCTGAAGGCTGTTTCCTGGAAACACGCTTTCTGCAGAAGCCTGAAAAAGCTTGGCCTTACTAGGTCGCTTAAGAGCTGGGCTGCCTAACATTTAAGCGTCCACAAATGTGGTAAAGCAAAGTAGCCAAAGTGCAAAACCTCTGTGCTTAAGTGAAGAACTCCTGGTAAAAGCTTACTGAGGAACTGTAGATTTAATGAAAGCCCACATGGCTTTTTATTCTTCTGTATTTGAACAGGGGGTTGGTTAAATTATCATGTTAAATAAATGTTTTTAGGATAATATATCATTATCAAATAACGGTTATATCACACCAGTCAAACGTTTCATAAAGCAAGCAAATAAACTTTATTTTCATCCAGTAATGCATTGAGGTTTTAAGACGTTGAAAACATTTAATTAACATAAAACAACAACATTATCAAATGAACAAATAATAATAAAAACATTTAGAGGAGAGTAAAATGGACAAATTAGGATTTAATTAGTAAATATGAACAAAGGAACCAGAATGAAATCCATCAAATCAATAAAGCCAGAGTTAGGAGATCAAATGTATATTTTTTACATTATTTTTAAATGTAACTCAAAATAATAAGTCAAAATAAGGTTCGAAACAAAGGATAGATAGCTAGTTTTTCAACATTTCTACTTCTTTAGTATAAAAGTGCTCGATTTTATATGTACTCAGGTATAAAATGTACTGTGTGTATGGGTAATGTTATTTTATCATATACTTTCTGTCATGTGACTGCAGACATAAAAAGTTTTGCTATATCTGAGTATCCTACATCTGTTATAACTCACAGTATGTTTTTAATACTCAATCACATTTTGAAAGCAAGTACATGTACTAAAGCAGAAATCTAAATATAATACAAAAAAGAAGTAACTAATATAATATGTTGTATCTATACTTTATAGCTATATTTCATACTTATATTTTTAGTATACATACTGGCAGCATATAGCAGTGTATTCTTCAAGTGGTGTGACAGGCCTTTATTAAGGCCAATTAAATTGCAGATGTTTCTCTATGGCTATTGCAGCAGATCAAAACGGAGTTGGCTATCATGCTAACTAAATGGGAAAACTGCTTTTTGTTGAAAATTACATTTCATTTAGGAAAACAAAGATCATAAAAACAATTCATTTATAAAGCAACTGTTTACTTCTATAAGCCACATGTTAGGACACTAACAATGTGCTTCTCCTGCTTTGCAAACTTGTCAGCTCATTCTGCAAACTTCACACACTTTGCTGTGCTGAAAGCACACATTCACACGCCTTACTGCAAGCTTAAGAGATATCATCCTTACGATATAGGCATTAGTGAGCGGATAAGATGCAATCTTGGGTGACCTATATTTAAGAAATATGCTATGTGAAAGACAGCTAAAAAATTTTTCTGTTACTTTTATCGTTTTTGAGGTCACTGTGAATTAGGGCTACTTGTACAGTTATATCATTATCGGTATCAGTATAATACACTTAAATACACCTTAATGTCACAATCTTTCATCTAAAGATGGCAATGTACTAGGAACATTTGTGTGTCTTTCCAATAATTTTCAGCCAGTGTAGAACCCATTTTCTTGAAGCATGTGTAATATTTCTATGTTGGAAAGACCGCCTTCTGTAGTTTTCTTAAGTTTAAATGTCTCAGGCATTTATCCTTGTATAAATCTTTACTAATGTAAACCATTTTTAAACAAGAAGTACATTTTGGGTCACATTCACTGCTCATCATGAGGAACAGCTTACAGATTTCTCGAAGAATGTGTTTTAGTTTTCAGAGAACTTCCTGATTTGGGTGAATTAGGCCTGTCTCCACTGTCTAGTACCTTGGTAGGAATTGTTGTTTGCAATGGCAAATTACTATTATACTTAACTAAATGTAATTCTTCTAATTCTAATCTAAATGTATTCTTCACTTTCCAGCTCACCAAACACGTTTGCATGTATACAACCTGATCTATAAAAGGGATATATTGTGTAGGCAGTTGATGGTTGGAGACCTCCGGATGTGGTTAAAGGGTAGGAAGCAGGGCAGCGTGGCATGGTATGACAGGAAAGGAGTTACTGGTGTTCATAATCGAGGCAAAGGGTAAGATGTTTTTGATAACATATTGCATGGTGCATGTTGCAAAGCTGTCATTTGTTTTTGTACAGTCTCAGCAGAATTGACAACATGACAGCTTCTTTAAAATGCTACACAAAAGTATAAGTGCATATTTATCTTTTCATTTTTAATATATCTTGATTGCACTGAGTGCAGATCAAACATAACTCTTTACGATGATTCAACACCCTTCAGTTTGTTATGAACCTCTACAGTGTATTATGAAATGTTTTGATTGCCATCCAAAACCACAGAGTGTCAAATTAAGGTCATTTACCATTGTGCCAAAAACCCAGCACTTATATTACATTTTTGTTTAGGCAGATGGCCTATTTAAGCAATGTGAACAGTAAAATGAGGTATACCTTTTTCCAGTCAGATCCAAGCTACGTTTGTTTGTGCTTTCAAATCTGATGTGAACTGTCCTGCCTCCTAACTATGACGGCCAGAATGTCTGTAAAATGCGACTGACCACACATACCGAAACTGTTACTTGCAGCGTGGACACTCTGCAATCTGAAAATCGGATACAGATATATCCTAAACCTGTAACCTATTCAAGAGGATTGTGAGAGCAGTGTCAATAAATGCCAGTACAGACAGACAATTAGTGTGTTTATTATAAAGATTTTTTTTATTTTACATATGTCATATTGGCATTAGTAATAAGATTATGATACTAAAAGCAGTTTGTATTATATTTTGAATTTGATATGTCAGTGCATACACTCAAATATAATACAGAAGAATGGGGGGTGTTTTCCCCATTCTTACATAAGCTGGCAAAGCGAAACAAAGCACCATTCAGATAATACAGCAATATATGGAAAAAAGTACAGTTTACAGGTTGATCGATATGTTCACAACGAAGACACTTCAAAATGAAATGTGTTTCTACTGTGTTACTGCTACTTTTGAGGAGATCATAAGACAAAGACTGTTACTAATTCATATGGCTTAAATAATTCATCTAACACAGGATAAGAGTAAATCCATTCACAAGAGTAAATCCAGAATAATACCTAGTCCAATTCCTAGTTCTCAGATTGGTCCTCAGGGCTGCCAAGACAGTCCATATTTTTCTCTGTCCCTTCCTGTTGGAAGTTAAAATAGAGAGGAGAGCAATTGGACAGCACTCGAATATGTATTTATTTGACCTACAGATACAACACGAACGTTTCAGCGCTAGGCCTTCCTTAGCAAGAGATAGGTCCGAAGCCAACACTGCTATATAGACTAAATGGGTGTATACCACCCCATTATCGCTGTCATCACCAAGTCACAGGTGTATTTCCTCAATTCATCTTCCAACATAACATATGAAACGTATAAAAACCATATAAAATTACTTGAAAAATAGAAAAAAAATTAAAAAGTAAATAACCAAAGAAATATGTTTTATGGAATTTTCAACCATCTAAGCGGTTGTCCAATTCATGCAAACCAGTCACAACCAATTATAAAAGAAAAGGTAGAAAAAACAAAACTCACTAAAGAAAACAAGTCAAGGAGAAATCTTAATTCATGTATTTTGGAATCACTGTATTTAACTTAATATACCAAGCCTTTCTCTGCAAGAGACGCTGCTCACAGTCTCCACCCCTTTATTGCTAATGGTACATTTATGATCGTAGATTGTTGTTTTAAGTTGTCATTTTGTTTTAGCCACATAGCTAAGACCACAAGGGATAGAGTTGGAATAGAGTAAAAAAGTGTGTCGTCTGAGGGGCATTTAGGGCCTGTTTGTAACATCATTTAAACCTCCTTCTTAGCGCTGCACTTGCTGTTTCTCTATCGCATTACCGGCTGTGGTTTGATGTATCGTATCTGATGCAAAATAGGTTGTGCATAGCATGCTAATGTGGTTACTAATCATTGCTTGATAGTCCTTACTGAATTTACCTTATGAATCATCCCCCACTGAGTCGGAACGGAAGTTGCGCTGAATTGTTAAACTGATCTAATGACTTGTTTGTTATGTCTTGTACATTAATGCAAATATAACAAACAATACAAATGGCTTTGTCATGTTTGTCATGTTTGTCAACATTTTGGTTGCATGGGTTTTGTGAATGCCATTTGTAATATCTGCTTTAGGACACTGTAAAACTTCACTGGTTATATCACTATATGGACAAAGGTATTGGGCCACCTGGTCATTCATTATTTCTTCCGAAATCAAGGGTATTATCCTGCTTTTGTTGGAGTAACCGTCTCTACTTCCCAGGGAGGGATTTCCACTAGATTTAGGATTGCATTCAGTGACAAGACCGTAAACAAGGTCGGGATGTTGTATGACTTCCACCCCACTTCATCCCCAACTCCCCTGATTATTCTGGGGGGAGGGGCTTTATACCCCTCAAGCTTTGCATGAGGCATGGTGCTAATAGGTTCATGTTTATCTGCTTTTGAG
Source organism: Salminus brasiliensis (assembly GCF_030463535.1). Lineage (NCBI taxonomy): Eukaryota > Metazoa > Chordata > Actinopteri > Characiformes > Bryconidae > Salminus > Salminus brasiliensis. Next base: position 20,005,458 of record NC_132886.1, read on the forward strand.
ACATATTCTATTGGCAGTACTTCTCTAAAGGAACTAGACAAGTGTGTGTATTTGCACATCTGTGCAACTTAAAGTACCTGAATTCATTCGTTAGAAAGAGGTGTCCACAAACAATCAGACATATAGCGTATCACTGCTTGCATTTAAGAAATTGACATGGAAGAGAAGAGTGAACATGAGAGTTGCTGGAACTTTTTCATATTATGAAAACAGGACCACAAATGAAACCAAATTTTTCATGTTTGTGATGACCATCTGTATACCCACAGAAGGCATGTTTAAGACATCAGGTGTTGAGAGGCGCTCTGGAACGGTTGTTTCCATCAGAGCTATGACTGTTCAAGGGCCACAACTTCCACACCACTTCCATGTCGACCTTTTTGCGGAACGTCTCTGTGGTGAAGTAGTAAGTCAGAGGGTCCAGAGAAGCATTCAGGCAAGCTATCATCAGGCTGTAATGGTAAGCCGATATTACTGAACATGATAAATCTTCTATTTTGTTTCCGTAGGCGTGCAGCACCCCCAGCATTACATGATATGGCAGGAAGCAGATGAGGAAGATGGCCAGGTTAGTGCTTACCATCTTCTGGATCTTGCTGCTGTTCACTAAGTTGTCTGTCTGCACTGCAGTGCTTTTGTTGATGGCCCGTACAAGCCCCCAGGAGCAGACAACCATGATGATCAGTGGAATCCCAAACCCTATAACTAAGGAGGTGGTGAGGGCAGTGGTCTGTATGGCATAGTATGGAAAGCTTTCGAAACAATGTTTTTGCTGACCCTTTTTTCCTCCAGTCAGGTAAACGGGCAGGCTGGCCCCTATGGTTAGAATCCAAATTCCCACGCACACTAGGGGTGCTTTTTTGCGGCCTTCTCGCACTCTGGACGACAAAGGGAAGCAGACGGCCACGCAGCGATCAAGGCAGACACAGGTGAGCAAGAAGATGCTTCCATACATGTTAGCCAACAATATAAGCCCAGCAATTTCACAAATCTTCTGTGATAGGATTTTGTGATAGTGATAGTAGATCCTGAATGGCAGAGTGCAAACCAGGAAAAGGTCTGCCACTGCAAGGTTGGTCATGTACACAGTGGTGTGTGAGCGTGACTTGGTTTGGCAGAAGAACACTACAATCGCCATAAGGTTGAGGATGAGCCCGGCTACAAAAACAAGAGCGTACACCGCAACAAAAATTATATTCTTCTGTCCTTTGGTTTCATTGTAACACATTTCAGTTTTGCTCTCCAATGTTACATTCTGCATGGTTCCTCTTTTTGGCAGGTCCTTAGGCTGAGTTTTCAGTAGACTAAAACGGAAAACAGAAACATGCATGTTAACACAGGATGTTAGCATCGCAAGCCAATGCATAATTTTAAATATTCATGCCACATGCAAGAGTAATCATTGCAAAAATTGTTTTGATTTCCTGCATCTTGCACATCTTTCTGAAAGTGAATGGAGTTTCGTGGAAAAAACCCTCACCATGTTGGATCCACAGACCCACATTTTAAAGTGGTGCAACATATGGTTTGCTTGTATGATGCAACATAATGACAAGAAAGTAGTATGATGGTTAGAGAAGCTTGCTTGTTGTTCTCATTAGAAAGGTCTAGAAACCAGAGCTCACAGACCAAACCACCACAACAACACACAGTGATATTTGGCTGGTGCGCTGAATCTGTGTTTGACTGTTAGGAGACTAATGAATGTTCTCCTTCATTCACTTGGGTTCATTGGGCTTGTCAGTTGTTTGTATAAACGTTCTAAAGACAACTGATAATATTTAAATATCTTGGTGTGCTCTGGTCTTAACATTTGTTTGGGGTAGGTAATATTTAAAGTGAACTTTATTGTCATTAAAACTTTACAGCAGGAGTGTATAGCTAAACGAGAATGCGTTTCTCCAGGCTCCAATGTGCAAATATAACAAAAGAATTATGCTAGTACAAAGCAGACAAATCAAACAGATCTGACATCTAGTAATTTTATCTGCCATCTAAAATCTACATATAATAAATAGATAAGCATATATATATATATATATATATATATATATATATATATATATATATATATATATATAAAAATTGTAATAATGATTGCTCATTTTAATTATTGCATGTTGTTTTCCAGTGTTTAATCAACAGTCAATGTGTAACATTTAGCACTCACAGTGCTGATTTAATACTGGCAAATTTGCTGTGTACTGCCATTCAGAGTAATAGAAGAGGTTCTCTAATAACAACCCACAATAGATTTAGGTAAATATGACTAAAAGAACTAAAGTACTAAAATGTCTCATTATTACCTAATTTAATATGATATATTTGTAGTATTAAAAAGGTGAAGTGGTCATCCTGCAAATTACAAATTGTCTTGTTTTTAATTGAGAGGTAGTAAACATATCCTTTGTTGCTAATCAAACACAGTATTGCCAACAAATCCTAAAAAGTTACTTCATTGTCTTTTCATTGTGTTGCATAGGAACTGCCATCAGAATCAAATTCCCAGTTTTATAAATTCCATAACTTTTTGAAGCTTATAATAACACTCAGCAATCATCAGGCTTCTCCTCCTGTCTAAAACCGTATTGCAACTGTGCAGAAGTTCAAGGGCATTGTGCAGGTCAAGTGGGAGACCACAGAGAATGTATCTGAGTCAGGTGGGTGGTGCACTGGTCCACTGTGCAGAATTGCTTAATTAGACATGATCTTCATGGGAAGGAAACCGTACCTACAGTACGACCTTGCTACAAAGCGTTTGAAGTATGTTCACAGAGCATCTAGAGGAGTCAGATGAGTTTTTGAAATAAGTGCTCTGTACTGATAAAGTCAAAATAGAATTCTCAGCCACTGTCAGCAAGAAAGATGATTGAAATGAGCTGCAAAACACGGTGCCAACTGCAAAGCCTTGGGGGTGGATCTGTCTAGGCAGTATTGCATAGGTGGAGGGAAGGTGGATTCCACAACCTTCTCTGAAAAGGTTAAAGCTAAACAGCTAATCATCCTGACTTTTACAGCTGGGTAATGATCCCAAACATACCTTAAAGCCACCATGCACTACCTAAAGAGATACAAACTGAAGCTTTTGATATGGCTTTACAGTTCCCTGACCTAAATATCATTGAAAATGTAAGAATTGACCTGTGCATGCATGGTGATTCAAGAATATCTCAAAGCTTGAGGTCTTTTATAAAGAAGAGAGAAAACCAACTGAAAGACTGCAACCAAAAGCAACCGCAAGGTGCCCAAACTTTTGCACAGGCTACATTAAGATCTGCCTTCTAACTTTTACAGTGACAGTGACAGAGTTCTTGAATTTATTGCAGGTGTGACAACTGCACTTTTCACTTGCAGTATGAAGCTACATTCACATGCACAAGACCATAAAGAACTAATGTTCGATTGCAAGGTGCACAGCACATGCACAGAATACTCAGAATGAATGCAGCCAAGGGCCAAAATATATGGCAAAGGTTTTTTACAAAATGCAACCTGACCAATTGACCAAATCCACAGTTCTTTTGATGGTCAATACAGAAAAGAATTTTATATATTTTCCATAAAACATACAAACATTGTGCAGTATTGTATTTAAAAAAATGTTTTATTCAATTGTTTATCTTGTAAAACACTGTCAATGACACCAAATATTGGTATGATAATTATGTCAGTGAGATAAGTTGCCATACATTTTAATATTTTTATATTATAAGTTTTTCAATTTGTGACCTAGAGTCTACTTAAGCACACACCTCCTAACCCTGACAAATAAAAAATGAGTTAAACCAAGTATGTTTAAGCAGGGAAATCACCAAACCGTGCTGAAAACTGGACCCCAGGACCGGAACTGAAAACATCTGGTGCGGAATGAAACTCTGAAACTCTTACTTTAGTAGGCTCAGGTTCAGGTCATAAATGATGAAGAGTCATCACTCGAGTCATCATGAAATCAGAAAATCAATGCTGGATCATTATAGCATGCAATAAAAACTACATCCCAATTTTAACTTTAATTTAAATGACTGATTACATAAACAAATGAATTTCTTTTAGCTCAACCAAAACTTCAAATGAAATGGATGGTTTCATAAACTCTGGCTTATTCTGCTGATTTGTCTGAGTTTTCAACCCCCCATTTTTAACCCACTCTTTCTTTTAGTTCACCTTTGTATCTCTTGTCGCCCACCGACCCAGCTAAACCACATTTACTGTTTCCTATCTATGAAAACTACTACTCTCCTCCGCACTGTTCTACTGACTGTGGTATAGTATAGAAATACAATGTGATAAGGTCATTTTAAAGGCTTCCTTATGTTGACCATCATCTGTGTGCTGAGGCCACAATAGAAAAAGAGAACACATTTCACATGTCGCAACTTCCTTAAGCATTTCCTTTAGCGCCTGAAAGTAAATTAATCTTTACTCTATGTTTTAAGCGCACAGGTTGAACTAAATATTTTGTAGACACCCTTTGCAACATTTTAGAATGATGTTGTGTCTGCATGTATTATATTGTATTTAATACGCTCTGTATATATTACACATTTTTCATTTTCATGCTATCTGTAATACAGTTTACAAACAGACTATGTCAAATGTAAATGTCTGGAAACTTAAAATCATAAAGCAATTTTAATTTTTTTTTCTGCTGTATTGAGATACATCAGTTTAAGGCTACTGGCGGACTGGGTGTAAAAGTTTCTCTCTGTATCTGATTTAGTCCAAATTTTCAAATCCTGTATATTTTTATTTTCCTGTTTATTACAGTATATTACTTAACCCTTAAACAGTCTATGACACGGAAAACGAGAAGTGTTATCGCAAACATCTATTAACAAATAGCCCCACCAGTTTGTACAGAAGTCGTTACTGAGTAATACGCCTTAGTGTTAAGGCTGTGTTAAGGGATTAACCATGCTTTTAGAGGTTTTTACAGTTCCACTCCTGTACAATTTCACTACACAACAATGCATTGAATATACCACATTTCAACCAGATTTAAACATAAAGAGGTTCAGTATAGTAGAGACATCTCACAGCCCTGACCAAACTGATACATCGTCACACTTACCTGGAGAATGTTGTGAAGATATGGTTCTGCTGGTCTTAACTCCACAGGGCTTTCAGTTATTCACATCGCTCGGCCATTTCTGTTTATGTGTCAGCGACAAGAAACTGTATGCCTTTGTCTAGCCAGGAAACCATCTCAGTAGCACAGAGTACACCCTCTGTGTTTTTCCTTTGACTGTTACTTTTCAGAAAGCTTCCTTTTCTGCTTAAAAAAAAAGCCACCACCCACTCTGTTCCAATCCACATAAATTCTCACGCACAGAAACACGCCTGTCATGCAAGTGGCACCCTACTAACGTGACTAGAAAATAAAATGGGGTCATTCAAATTCAAAACAGTTGGAATGTACCTAATGAACACTAAATGTGAAAGCTGTGGGTGTGACATCTGCACCTTTTATCTATAGTGTGAAGCCATATTCTTGTACAGAGTGTTCAGCACACACATTACACTCAGAGTGAATGCAGCCGAGAGCAAGGTATATGGCAAATGTTTTACTTACAAGATGGAACCTGTAAATGTGTCAAATCCACAGTCCCTTCTTAGTCAAAATAATTGACAACAAACCTATTTCTTCATTTTTTTATATAAAATATTCAAACTTTGTGCAGTATAGTAGTACAAAACTATTGTTTATCTCACAAACAATCTCAATCACACCAAGACCATGATATGATCATTGTATCAGACTGTGTTTATTAAATAAAATAATTTGCTGTACTGCACAAAGTGTTTTATAAATCATATGACTGTAAACAGAGCAAAGATTCCCGGCAATTCTTCAATATTGGCAATAATGTTGCCGACTGCTGGTGTTTGGCAAGGCCCTGGGGTTACAGGTGGAACAGACTGTAGATGAACTTTCTTTTGATCAGGCTCTCCGTCCTCTGAAAACGTATTAGACCTGCAGACACACACGTTGTAGAAGGGTTAGATTTATTAAGAATTCTCCAACACAGTGAACTTTCCATCTCACATAAAATGACTACTTGTGTTTTTCAGAAATACTGTGTAAGACACGCTGGATGTGATTCTGAACCATAATCACTGTCCATAATCACTGTCTATAACCACTGTCTCTAAGGAGACACTTTCATAAGTTTCTGAGTTGCGCTGGCCAGATCAAGCTAGTGATTAAAAATGTCTGTTAAACACAGCAGTAATTAGACGTCTTTTGAACCCATGTTTGGGAGTCAAGACAAGCAACATCATCTCTCACCGATTTGTTATTGCAGGTACCGCAGAGGCAGCCAAATAGGCCGTTGACCGCCTGGAAGCCACAGAGTACCAGTTCCACACAGGAAGCCACCAGCAAAGTGCTGAAGAGACCTACATTAAACTCGACCACATTTTTGGGCTGAGTGCAAATGCTCCAAAGATCGCGGTTTTGCAGGTAGCTCTCTGTACTGTCCAAAAAGAAAAAAAAAGAGTTTTTACACCACAATCAGAGAAGAACCACTTTTGGTTCCCTGAAGAAACATTCAGTGGGTGTTTCTCTTAAAAACTAAAGCTAAGCTGAATCAGCTCAGCTTCAGGAATAGAACAGTATTATCTCTCATACCTGTTAGCGAATGGTCTTCCCCAGACACCTGCAGCAGAGCTGCACACAGGTCCATTAGCCATCCCTGCTGCGGCCACTCCCAGGCTGTATAAAGCTCCAGCCACACCAATCACAGCAAAGCCAATAGACAAGAACATCTAAAGGGCAAAGTACAAAACAGGCTGTTAATGGGAGGCTCACGTGGACACTGTAATGCACCCTAGAAAAGCCTGTCATACACCCAGTATTTAAACAATGACCATGTCATGTCATTTTATACCTCCACCTCATTGAATCTAAAGTGATTGCAGTGAAGAGGTGCAGCTTTTATGAAGATTTAATTTAATTTGAATTAAGGAGTTTACCAAAAATATTGAATGAACAATTTGGGAATTATAGACCTTTTTTACACTGTCCCTTCATTTTCACATGTTCAAAAGTAATTGGACAATAAACTGATAAGCAGTTTCATAGCAAGGTGTGGCCTGTTAACTCATTATGTGGTGACAAATTAAGGAGATAAAGGATCTGGAGTTGATCCCAGTGTTGAATTCACCATGGGAACTCTCAATATGCTATTGTCCAAAGAGATAAAAAGCTTAACAAGCCTAAAGGCTAGATATCATTGTCAAAATCTACAATCAAGAGACAGCTAAAGTAAATACAGAGGGTTTACTTCAAGATGCAGACCACTGATAGCACTCAAAAACAGAAAGATGAAGGAAAAATTTGCAAAGTATTAAAAATAATTCTTATATTCATAATTTTGTCAGTTTGTCTAATTACTTTTTGAGCCTGTGAAAATTAAGTGACTAAAAATGGCTGTAATTTTCGGATAACAAATAACACAGTAGTTTTGTTAAACTCACCGAATTAAAGCTGAAAGCCAGCACTTTAATCACACTGTGATTGAATCAAATAAAAATATATACATTTTATCATAAAAGAATAACATATACATTGTATGGACAAAAGTATTGGGACACCTGCCCACTTTGATACTGAGTCTTCCATGTAAAAAATGAGTTTATCCTGCTTTTGTTGGTGTAACTGTCTTTACTGTCTAGGCTTTCTACTAGATTTTGGAGCATTGCTGTGAGGATCTGATTGCATTTAGTGACAAGAGCATTAGCAAGGTCAGGATGTTGGATGATCACGACCCCACCTCATCCGCGATTCCCCAGCTCATCCCAAAAATATTGGATGGAGCACCATCATTACAGAGAACACAGTTCTTTCACTGCTCCACAGCTCAATGTTGCATGGTGCCAATAGGTTCATGTTTCTCTGTTACTAGGAGTCCTATTGTTTTACTTCTCTACAGAAACTAGACAAGCTGTGTGTGTGTGTGTGTGTGCATTCGCACATCTGTGTCAACAATGGGTGCAACTTAAAGTGTCTGAATGCATTTATTAAAAGGGGTGTCCACAAACATTTGGCTATATAGTGAATCTTTAATATGATTACACAAGTTGATTAATTAAAACATTCAAAAAGGTTGAAATTAGTTTGTGCTGGGCTTTGACACGTATAAGCATGTTTGAAAAACAGCAATATCCATGTGAAATATGGCCCAATGTTTCTGAGAAGTATTTAACACAAAACTCACTCCGCAGCGGTTTGCACAGCACCCCTGTTTCCCCGTCAGGTGGATGTGAATAGCTGGAATCAGTACCTGTAGAGCAGAAAAACAGGTAATTTTACTGCTATGCCATGATGTAGGATTTACATCAAATTAGGCCTGGATTAGAAAATTATTTTGTGCACATGACTTCTCTGACCATGTACAGATGTTCCAATTATAGCAAAACTCTAGTATAATTATTTAGTATAAGTATAAGGGTAAGTATAAAGGTTAGCCCCTTAACGGCAAGGCTTATTACACAAAGGTGTATTATTCACTAACTACAACTTTGGACTTCTGTACAAAGTGGTGGGGCTATTCTTTGGTAATAAAAGTTTGTAAGAACACTTTTGGTCTGCCAGTGGGCCGTAGGCTTTTTAAGGGGTTAAATTTTAGATTACGTTCTGGTTTAAAGTTAGGGCTTAGATCAGTGTTAGTTACAGGTTTAGGGGAACTTTATTGTAATGTCAATAGATATTTATCATAAGTGAATGTACATTTAGGATTAAGGCAGAAGTCTGCAAAGCATCTATCATCAAAACAAAGTATTACTAAAAATAAGAAGATTTGATCATGACTCACCATGATGCCACCTCCAAGGACCCCTCCCATGTATTTGACTTCATTTGTGAGACGTGGATTCTGTTCTGTGTCTTCCTCTGCAAACTCCACACTCCAGCCAGGAAAGAATAGCAAAATGTTGCAAAGAATGGACAGAAGCGCCAGGGGATAGAGTGTAATGCCAATAAACTTGGAGCACTTTCCCGTACACATTGTCGCACAAATCTCACAAAAAAAAATAAGAATGGGATTTTAAAAATGTGCAGAGACTATTGAAAGAGTCTCAACGCTGTAACTCCAAATTGCGTGCCAAAAGTAACTTCGGCCGTAGATCACGTCCTGTCCTGCTTCCCAGATCCAACGGACAAGTTGAACAGACGAGACCAAAGTGCAGAAATACTGTCGATCCATGAGGTAATATATGGTGGTGGGGGCAAGCAAATGATAACATAAACACACCCACCAATCCCCACCATGTAAATGAAAGAGGCACATCCTTATCTCAAATGCCATAAGTTTATCAAAAGTAATGACTGAAAGGTAATCCAGATAAGAGAAAAGATGAAACAATAGAAAGGCAAAAGATAACGATTGCAGGGAGAGTGTAAAATATTTTTTAATGAGTCAGAGCAAAGAACAAAGAGCAAGCTAAACTATCTGGCAATAGTTCCACTCACATTTTTAATGTTTTAATAATGTTTATTATAAATAATAATAATAATAATAATAATAGGAGAGGGAGGCACAGACATATTGGTTCTAACTCACCAAATCATGCCTTTATGGATCTTGCTTTGCACTGAGGCTCACCAATGGTATGCTAAAACAGAAAAGGGCCTTCCCCAAACCGTTTCCACAAAGCATACAAATTGTCCAAAATGTCTAGGTATGCTGAAGGATTAAAATTTCCTTTCACTGGAAAAATGGGCCCTAGGACAACCCCTGAAAAACAACAAACAGAATCCCTCCTACACCAAACTCTACAGTTGGCACAGCAGTCAGACAGGTATTGTTCACCTGGAATTAACCCAAACCAAGACTTGTCCATCAGACAACCAGATAGAGACGCATGATTCGTCATGCCACAGAACACGAGTCCGGTGGCTAAGTGACTTTGCAATGTGCTTGGTGATGTAAGGAAACCCATGACTAGTAAAAAGAGACTTTGTCAAACACATTTATTAGCACATTTATTTAACCACAAATTATGCAAACAGCATAATATCCCTATGACAAATTTGAAATATTTTATATTTTTTACATGGCATTGTACATTGTTTATGTAAAGTTCAAAAAATGACTTGACTTGAACCTTACCTTTCACTTTAAGAGGCTTGTGGAGAGTCACTGTGTTTAAATAAATCCACCGTGTGAAGGCTGTGCTTTGACCTGCTTACCTCTCACTATGAGTTGTGTGCTTCACATGCTGTATCATAGCCACCAACAAAGCACTAACATAGGTGTGAATAATATAGGTGTGAAGTCTTTTGATTCAGTGTGAATGTGGAGAAATGTGACTTGTGGCTGTGAAAATTAAAAGATGATGCAATGGAAAAATGAGAGTATGAGCATTTTCTACTTGTACACTATGTCTAATATATATATGTATCATTTTACCTTAGACTGTCCCTCACTCTCCTTAACAATAAAAAATAAGATGAGTAATTCCACATATTACACGTCATCATGTTTTTCCAGTGTATATATGAAATGCCTGGGAGGCACTGATGCAGAAATGTAAAGCACAGTAATTCAGTAAATTATTATGGATAGGGAAGGGGAATGGTGGTTCTCTAGTAGTATCCTCACACTTGGGGTGTGTTTCTATATCTGTGTTCATAAAGCCTGCTCTGGGATGTGGACAGCCTGGCAGCAGTCTATCACTTTGGACACTGAAGTGCACTTTATTGACTTTGTGTGCAAGTGTGCATTAATGTGTGTGTGTCCTTGGAAAAAGGGATGGACTCTGGACCTCCCATGTTATTTATATGCACGTAAGCAGTAATCAGAGAGCCTCTAAAGCGTCATTGGAAAATCTTACAGTAATAGTAATAGTTTGGTTTTTTTTTTTTGGCAAAGGGGAAATAAATTACTGCATAAGAGTCTAAAAATATCTACATCATCTAATTATCTTTACTATTTGTAAATGAACACTAAATGAACAATTTATTATGTTTATACAGTTTATTATGAATACTGTAACTAAGATAAAGTCACATTTTCAGGTTGACTGTGATTATACAGTATTTTTAATTAATAGTTATGTAAACAGGAGTGTTTGAACACAGGGGTGTTTCTTGTTATAATCTTGTTACAATAGTGGTGAAGGGAGATAGAGGGTAATTTAGTGAGTTGTTTTCTATGTAATAACTGCTGTGATTGGTTCAACACTTTATACCTTTTAAAGTTCTCCGAAAGACAACAAACCTGGTTTTAACGCTGTCTGGTCAGGAACAAATCTTTGTACTTCAGCACAACAAAAACAGTAACACAATGTTATTATCTTCTACGCATTTAAACAGGTGTTCTGATCTCACTGATGAACTTTGAATAGAATACTTGACCCTGATCCCAGCTGAACAGATCATATTCGTAGACACTCACAAAGCATATCACCGCTGTCATATCAAAATCATATCATACTTTTTGCGATGATTATTTTTTGACATCATTTAAATGCACTGGCTGGCTGCGGATATTTCAATAATAACTGAACCATTACAATGTTCCAAAATGACCTTACTTTCTACCTTAACTTAAATTACTTTTAGCCTTGGCATTTGGAAAAACATGTTCTTTAATTTCCATTATATATTGGTTTAGGATGGGTTTAGAATTCTTTTTAATCAGTTATTTTTAAAAACTGTGACTAGGCCGTGTACGTTTTTGCAAACTAACTTCCTCATTCATTTGACTGCTACAACAATTCCCTTTAATGCTCTTGTGTAACTAAATAGGAACTGGCAATATAATTTCTCACCCAAAGCCACATAATCTTCATTAGCAAGCGTACCATAAAAACCTCAACAGGTATGTATTCAATAATATGGTAGGGATAAACATCAATGGGGATACACAAGATTTTAATTTCTCTGAATTAAATGGCATCTTGGACATCATTTAAATGTATTAAATTTGTAGACGTCATTGCAAAAGCTTTATTGCATGTACTAGTTTTACCTTGTAGAGTTCATTAGTGACGTCTAAGAGCACAACTGATAATAGCAGCATAACACTTCACCCACACCAATACTTTCTTATGTTGTTTTATAGATATATGACCAGGCTAATCAAGGAAAGTTGGGCTTTAATGTTTTCCTCGTTGAAAGCCACTCAACTTTAAGACGTTCTTTAGATTATTTGTATTAAGACTGACATTACTTTTTAAAATTAGCATTTGAAGAGAAGGACTGAAAACATAAATGTGAAAAAGTAAAAAAACAACCTAAATATAGTGGAAATAGGTCAGTTTCCTTGACATATATTAAGTTAGTTTAGGCTAGTAAAATCATAATGGGAATTCTCTACTGACACTGAAAGTCCAAGATTAGACTTAATTCATGTACAGGAAACCAGCACTAAAAATGGCATGGTCCTTTGCATTTATCATTGAGAATTAAATTAGTTAACTTAAATTAGTCAGTAAAACATTAAGAAAAGCACCATCAATACTGATATAGGAGCAAATCTTCTGTGACAGGCCTACAGTATGACCACATACTCTACTCTTAAGGTACCATTCACCATCCATTGTTTAGCAGTTAGGTCTTTAACCTTTAACTTCTAACTCACTAAGCTCCATTTGTAAATTAAACTCAAAACACTGAAACATCACCTATAATAATCCTAAAATGCATTTATTTGGGCATATATGCAGCTAAAGCAGGTAGCCTAGTGCAGCTTACAACAGTAACATTTTAATATAATGTTAAAGTCATTATGGCTTTTAGAAAAATGTTTTTGGGCCCCTGTGGCACGGCTTAAGCTTTTGGCATTTGTTCTTGTTACATTACTTTTACTTTTATAATTTAAGTAGTTTTGAAACCTGAACTTTTACACTTTTATTTGTAAAGTAAAAAGCTTACGTTGATACTAAGTATTTTAAAACCCTAATATCTACACTTCTACCTGAGTAATGAATGTGAACACATTTGACACCTTTGCTGATGTTGCTGCTACTGTTACTACACTACTGCTACCTATACTATTACTAGTACTACCCCTGAATGCTGCTGTTACTATTATTACTAGTACTACTATTATCTGTACTCCTTCTGCTACAGTTATGATTAGCACTATTACATTTGAAAAATGGGACACAAGTGAAAAAAGACCAGAAAGCACATAAACCACACACAAAAGAACTGCAAATGTGAACTTTGGGACCATTCATATGCCATTTCTATTCAGCTACAGGCTCATTAATGCATTATTTAGGTGTGGGGTAATGATTTCCTGACTCATGGAGTGCACTTTTTAGGGATTATGAAGCCGTTTGATCCTGAGCCATGGAACTTTGTTTAAACACTGTCCTCTAGTGGTCAGTTTGGTGGGGTGTAGGTTTCTCTGACGGAAGGTTGCTAGCTAGCTAACGTTTTACATGCATTTCTTGTGATAAATCTGAAATTAAATGAAAATTGAATCACTCTTAAATAGTCCTGCATGTTTCATAAGATATATTAAAATAAGTATTAATTATTAATATTAAAAATTATTATTATTATTATTATTATTATTATTATTATATTACAATCTTGACAGGGCAGAAATCATATGTTAGAAAAAGAAAACATTCAAACAAATTAGCAATATTTTATGCAAGTGTATCCATAGAAACAATATGTACCTCATATCCATACTCAGTTTTACATAACAAAACAAAACAGCCTATGCAAAACTTAGGAAACCTCAGAGAGAGAACTTTAGAACGCCCCCTTTGGCAGAAGTCACAGTCTGATAATGCTTTTTGTAGCAGCTACAACTTTTTTGATTCTTGTAGTTGAAGAGAATTTCTCTCACTCTTCTTTGCAGAAGGACTCTTGAGATATTATTGGGACATCTGGCGTGTATGACATTCTTCTTATGACTTGTTTTAAAATTATATTTTTTATTGGCATTTCATTTAGTTTGCCAGCACAAGAGCTTTTTATTGAGCTTGTTTTTGGTCCTCCAGATCTCCAGATTTTGGTCTACACAGTTCTACTGAATTTCCTTTGCCTGTCTCGCGAATAAAAGACTAAGGTTTTGTCAAAAATGATTTGCAATGCTTAGGTTCCCAAAGTTTTTCATGGGCTTCTTAAACTTATATATACTTTTTTTATTGTTTTTGTTAAAAACTAAAAAATGTAATGAACTTAATGAAATTACCTAAACAAGCTATTAGTCTTAATCACATATTAAGGATATCAGAGCGGAAAATGCCATGTATTACCAGGCTCATCACTTACTTTTAAATCATTGAATATGTTTTTAAAAGAGTCAGTCAGTTTTACAAAGAATTTAAAAATTTGATTTTCTAATAGACGCTAACCAGCTTTTAAAAGATTTTAATCAGTTAAAAAGATTAAATTCATTTTAAGAAGACTCAAATTACTTTCCGAAAAGATTTGAAACACTCTTCAAAAGATGGGCTACATTACCCAAAAATACAGGGGCTGGCCCTCGTCCTTTAACCTAGCATGCCTAGCATATTTACCTCTGTGGTGAAGTCAGAGACACACTAGGGAGAGAAGAGAGAGAAAGATTGAGTGTAAGAGTGTGGAACTTTATGTGGTGAACAATAGTAAAGCCATAACCACATTGTTTTGATAGTTTTGTCTATGTGTTTGCCATATTCACATTATTCAACCTGCATCCTGCTGCCAGAAAACTGCTGAGCCGAGCTGTCGTCTAATTAAAATTGGTGTGAATGCTTCTAAGAACTCAAAACTGTACAAACTCATATCTGAATGTGCTGCTGCTGAGCTAAGCTGTTTTTTAACTGAAATGAGTGGGATGGCTTCTTAGAACTCTTAGGCTTCTTAGACGGATTCTTAGAACTATACAAATTCAGAACTGGAGGTGTAACAGTCTGCTTCAGAAAACCAGAGGTCAGAAAGTCAAAAGGAAACCACAAACTTTCCACTGCAGGATGGTAACTAAAACCGTGCTGTACCATTCTGCGCTGTATGGACTAGTTACAGTTTTAAAAAAAAAAGTTACTACATGCTAAATCCGGATCAGGAAGTGCACAGAGTCTCATCATAATTATGTGACTGTTTCATCCTTTAATCTAATGTAGTTGTAGTGGAGTGTAATGTAGCTGACTTGCTGAATTACTGAATTACTGAAGCAGTAATTCATTTGTTAACACTGTGTAAGATGCATGCATGAATCCCACTCATCTCAAACCAGGCCAAGAAGGCAACTACTAAATGTTATTATTATTATTTATATATAAATAATATTGGAATCCACTTAGGTGGTAGTGATGACTGTAGCTGACCCAAGTAAGCTAAACTATTTTGCTATTGTACATTATGTAGAGTGTCAGTAACACCATTTCCCCCCCATTACAAAAATACCAACATGTGGATCCGTGACCTGACTATAAAAATGGCAGTTCCAGTGTTTTCATGGATAGTATTGTTTTTGCTTGTAGGATTTTGTAGATGCTTAAAGAGACACAGTTCTAGCATAAACCATTAATATTGCTCACTGTCATGTTTGTGTTCATCTATCAGTGAATAAAAAAAGTGAGACCATATGCTGGTGCGGTGGGCCCTGGGTTCCTCCTAATGCAGGACAATGCTAGACCTCATGTGGCTGGAGTGTGTCAGCAGTTCCTGCAAGATGAAGGCATTGAAGCTATGGACTGGCCCGCCCGTTCCCCAGACCTGAATCCGATTGAGCACATCTGGGACATCATGTCTCGCTCCATCCACCAACGTCACGTTGCACCACAGACTGTCCAGGAGTTGGCGGAGGCTTTAGTCCAGGTCTGGGAGGAGATCCCTCAAGAGACCATCTGCCACCTCATCAGGAGCATGCCCAGGCGTTGTAGGCACGTGCAAGCCACACACAATACTGAGCCAAATTTTAACTTGTTTTAAGGACAATACATCAAAGTTGGATCAGCCTGTAGTGTGTTTTTCCACTTTAATTTTGTGTGTGACTCCAAATCCAGGCCTCCATTGGTTAATAAATTTGATTTCTATTGATGATTTTTGTGTGATTTTTGTTGTCAGCACATTCAACTTTGAACAGAACAAAGTTTTCAATGAGAATATTTCATTCATTCAGACCTAGGATGTGTTATTTGAGTGTTCCCTTTATTTTTTTGAGCAGTGTATATGTGTACATTTACTTGAGTAAAAACAATAACCTGTACCTCAATATTTACCAGAGTATTTCTTAAACACAGTATTTATACTTTTGCATGAAACGTCTGTACTTCTGCCACCTCTGTTCAGCACTGACCTAAAAAAAAGTTTTATTGTTCTGTTTGTGTAATGACCTTTGTTACATGCCAGTGATATTAAGGCACATATACACTTCCTTATCAAAGTTCACTGCCACAGTGTTCCAGCAGTGTTTTCAGCAGAGGAAGAACAATGGTATGGTGTTATTTTCTAAGAAAGCAAACAGACATATTTTTATCTTTTTGATTGTTTGGGATTAATCTTAATAGTGTTGTGTTTACTGATTTAAGAAGTAATATAAATCTGTCTTTTCTGATCAGTAGTTAGGATTTGTCCAATCATATGTATGATTTATAAAATACACTTTGTGGGATTAATGGCTGTCTCTTGTTTGAGAGCCATGTTTTAGATCCATACTTGTATAGTGACATGTGTGGCCTTGTGATTTAATAGATTTGTTTTCTGTATTTGGTTCTGAATCACTAGAAAGTGACAACACAAATTTGTTAAATTAACACTGTTAGTGTGAAATAAACATCTTAAATGTGCATATTTTACACTCCCAGTATTCAACTAACAACTAACAGTGTTGATTTAACGCCGGCCGTTGTTTTTTTTTTACCTTGTTTGTGGACGTTTTCGCAGACAATGTCTTCTGACAACTGGGAAAACGTGTCCTCGAGTACCTCTTTGACACTTCTAGTGGAGAAAGAGGCTACACAGTCAGCTACACACTCTGTACCATGGAGTAAGCCAACACTCAACAACAAGAAGGTAATTTGGTCTCTGGACTTTTACTGCCAGTTCTAATTTGCTTAATTTTAACTGTAAGTAAATTCTTTTTTTTTTAGGTTGTTAAAATACTTCTTTTTTAAATCGTTCTTTGCCGATTTAACTGATCCTTGTTAATGATTGAAAACCTCTTGTAGATGGTTTGGAAAATGGTTGGACAGAGCACCACAGAAAGGTTTTAATTGTAATTAATTAAAAAACATTTTACTAACAGCATGGCTGCTATCTATAAAACTAAACAAAGGTCAGACCAAATCAGTCTTTATGCATGATGCCTGAGATTGCATGATGAGAATTTTTGTTCCTTAAAGCAAATTGGTTTTATTTGACACTGGGCCCCCCTATAGTTGGAGGTTGTAATTTATCTGTACACCGCACTTAAAAATAAAGGCCCTACAAAGGAATCTTTAGACATGCAATAAAAAATGTTAAGGTGTAAAGCTGAAAGTTTAGTATTTACTTATTTAAAAAAAAAGTTCTTTACACATGTATCTCTTTTTCAAAAATGGCTCTTTATGGAACCAAAATTGTAACCCTTCATAGCAACTTTATTTTTAACCTCTTGAGACCGTCCTCATATGGGGACATTACATTTCTGCCTCTCTGCACCATGATACTTCATTTTTTAAAACTTTGACCCTTTGGCCTCATATGAGGACATTGTTTTTTGCAAAAATTAAATAACTAAAGTTTATTTTTTTATACTTGTTAGGTCATACTAATCCCAAATAGGATAAATTAAAAATGCACACCAAGTCCAGTTTACATTAGATTAAGAGTGCATAGCTGTAAATAGTAATCATTCCTACATAATGTTGTTTTAAAAGCAAGAATTTTGCTGGAAAACAGGAAGTTTCTGTTTACTACAGCCTTCCTTGAAGCGAGTGCAAGCCCTGGATGAATGTGTTCGGTTTCTCAAAGATATGGCCAAGGAGCTTCAGGATGTTAGCAAGGTAAAGAATATTTAATTAAACATCTTCCTTTAATTTAAATAAATACACTCACCGAGCACTGTATTAGGAACAGCAGTGAATCATGCAACAATGTATTGTGTACAGTTGTGATGAACACAATACATTAAACATAGAGGCAGATGAGCTACAACAGCAGAAGACCAATACTACAGAGTATTAGTGTAGTCTTAATAAAGTGCTTGGTGAGTGTATTTTGTTGGTGCATTTTCAAATGATCTCTCACTGTTTTTTGCCTGCAGGTCAGGCAAAGAAGTAGAACAGAAAGAGAGAAGGATGTCCTGGGTAAATCCAATAAGCCCAACAATATGGATCAGAGCAAGAGTCTCATTCAGTCTTGGGCCAAAGAAGTGAACAGCCTCAACCTGGTGAGCAGAGTGACAAAAAGAGCTCCTGTTCAAGAGGTGTCTGCACACAGGGTGAAGGATGTGTCTGACAGCTCAAAGGAGATGTGTCTGACAGCTCAAAGTGACAGGATCATGGAGTGGGCTAGAGAACTACAGACTGTCTCTGAGGTGAGACAGAAATTCTAACAATGTGGTAAAATAATAATACTACCTGAACTGTGCTCAACTGCCAGGCTTTTATGTGTGGATGTATGTGGCTCATGCAGAGTTTGGGTGTAAAAGATGAGGACTTACAGCATATCCTTAGTGATCACAGCAGAAAGCATTCAGAGCTAGACAGAGTTCTTCCTTTCTTGGAATTTGTGGTGTGGTCTCTTCTCTCACAGCGCTCTGAGGTAAGAAGCACTACTACAGTCTATATGTCTCTGAAGTAACACTATTTAACTTGATTATGGGTGTAAGCTATGCTCAACACGCATCTGGTTAGGACTAATTGTGTGAAACTGTAGAACTTGTATTCTTGAGTAAAATTATAAAAAGGAAGGATGAACGTGATCTTTCTTATTCAGGAGGACATTTCAAATACATGGTTGTCAGTCAAGCAGAGAGAATGGAGGACAGGTAAGATCTCTTGTTGTAATATCAACAGCCTATTTAGAGTTCAAATGATGGCTATACTTGTTTTTGTTAAGTATGCCTCCTTACCTAGACTGTACCTAGACTGATTTGCCATTTTTGGGTACACCTGCTATACAGTTCCACTTTATAGGTCTGAAATTACTGACTGCAGTCCATTTGCTACTGCAAAATGTATCAGCATCCATCAAAGGAAAGGAATTTCCATTGAACCCAGTACATTTGTTTAACTTTGGTTCCTTTCCAGTAGCTGGCGAGGTAGAGGGAGGCTGATGCAGCAACAAATAACGCTACAAACAACAACTGTAAACTACATGTACCCCAATATCGTAGATCTACCTGCTAAAATGTCCAATGAATGCACACACACAGTAACTATACATAATGAACTGGTAACTAAATGTCTAACTGCCCTCTGTCTCTGTTGATATTGACTTTAGGCAGCCAGAAATACATCCCACGTTCAGGTAGGAAAGAATTATAACATTAGAATAATACTGATGCATGCATACATCATGAAGATTATCATAAAGACATTTAAATGATGACTTATCATCTCTTTCATAAAGTTTGGCAGTGGATCCAGAGTGCATCAGGTAATGAAAAACAAGCAAACAGACGTACACACATACACACACACACATAAACCCTCGTGTCTATTGATTCAGTGAGAATCAGCCACATCTGCTCATGTGTTGCACCAGCTGACGTTCATCTAGATCCAAGTTCCTGCCACCCCTGGTTGTGTGTGTCCGAAGACAAACGGGAAGTGCATGAGCAGAACAGGCCCCAGCACCAGCAGGACAACCACCAACGGTTTGATGAACTGTCTTGCGTTCTAGGACTCAACAGCTTTTACAGTGGGAGGCATTACTGGGAAGTATCGGTACCAACAAATGGAAGCTGGAAGCTAGGAGTAGCTTCTGCATCTTCTCCAAGAAAAGGCAAATTCCAGATGACTCCTGAAACAGGCTACTGGATTATTTATAATGGGCCCAAGAGCCTGTGGGCTTGCACAAAACCTCAAACCAAGCTGCTACAGTGTCTACAGCCTCAGGTGGTTGGAGTCTATGTGGACTATAATGAGGGGCAGGTGTCATTTTATGATGCTACCAGGAGGTTCCACATCTATACATTTACACAGCTTTTTGAAGAAGCACTATTTCCTGTGTTTGTGTGTCTAGATGGGAACACAGTGCTGAAAATCCAAACTTCACAAACATCTGAGTAGAATGAACAAATCAAAGAGAGGGAACATCAAAGGCCAGGTTCTCTCTTTATTAATCGACACATTATCAAATTTTCTCTCATGATGATTATGAAAGAAAAGCTAATAAGAGCTAGTAGTAGGTACTGTGTAATACATAATTATTCATACATTGCAATGCATCAATATTTTCACCTCCTATAATATATAATATTTTCACCTTTGTATAAAAATAATTCAACATTCATATTAGTTGCATTTACTGTTTACATGTTTATATATATACAGTAATGATTTCATGATATTTTAATATTTTGTCTGAAGTTCTTAATTATAGACATACATATTATTACAGGCTTTTCTGCTATAAAATACAATGATGAAATAAGATTAGTTATAAGTGTAAAGTTACAAAAAACTTAAAAAAAAAATAAAAATAGACAGGCAGACCATCATTGAAGCATCAGTATTTCTATTCCAGACAATTCTATTTGATTATTAATCCTCAAATAGATTTATACTCTACAGAATCTCTGGTACTGGTCTCAGTTTTGGCAGTTTTTTAAATGCTACTGCAAATGCTTTGAAACATGCTTATAATGACCACATTTACTTTCACGATGGAGATCAGATTACCCCTTTTTGTGTGTGCAAGACATTTAAAGGTTAGGAATCAGTATAGGTTTATGAATCAAGTAAGTATAGCTCTGGAATGACTTATGTGTTAAAGTTATTGATATCGCTCATTCCTAGATTCAAGGGGTGTTTCTCAGACTGACTTGGTATATGGTTTTTGGAGTTCCCACCACCGTCAATACTCATCATCTGATTGGGATTTTCCAGGTCTTTAAACAGTCTTTCCTAGTCATTAATCTTACTCTAGACGTTACATATTTCAAACATCTACTGTGTTTTTTTTCTGTTGAATGGTCTACGCATAATATTAAGAGCAACGGCAGTGCCAAGCAAAATACATATATTTCATAAAAAACAAACAGTTTAAACATGTATAAATAAAAAAAACATATATAAAATTTTTATTTTATGAATAATTGTATTTATGTCTGGGGTTGTGGTTGAACAGGAACCCACTGAATAAAATAAATGGGGTTTCTGGGTTTAATTTGCTGCTTAATGACGTAGTTTGGAATTTCACTGTAGTCAGTGTAGTCGATGACATCACAATGTCCGTCTCCGGGCTACTGCGTTTCTAACATTCCATGTGACCGTGACCATTGAAAGAGCTGTTCATTTGGACATTGACCGTCTTGCAGGTAGGACCATCCCACTATTATCCTCCTCCTCCTCTCTCTTTATTCTGTTTATTAGTGCTAATATTAATCCTGAATGAATAATCATGTAGATTATAATTAAATAATCCAATTAGAACTAATGAATGACTCACATAAACAGCCTACTACATGAACACCACGATGAATAGTGAACTTTCAGAAGTCACATGATCACATTTACTGAAAAATACCTGGGTAGAGAACTACTATTTTATTTATAATAATAATAATAATAAACTGCTGCACTGAAATTGTTAAATGGTTCAAACGACAGTTCATAAAAACAACTACCACACTGTAGGTGTAACCGACTCTATTGCTTTTCATAATAGTCTAATAGCCGACTCTCTATTATTTACATTTTGTATTCATTCATTACTATTGTGAAATTGTGTGTATTATTATTATTATTATTATTATTATTATTATTACTTCAGCTAAGTATTGACTCAATGCTGTCCACTGTCTTTATCGGGGTAAAGGGTTTCAGTCTAAAGCTCAAACACAACCCGGTTACACTTCTTTACTAATTAAAAAAGTCCTAGTGACATTTTTGGGGCAGACTGGTGACCCCTGGTCTGGTAAGAATCTGATGGAGCTTTCTTTTTTTTTTAACTCTTGTCTCTAAAACAATGTGAAGCTGGCGCTGCGTCTCAATAACGATACACACACACACACACACACACACACACACACACACACACACACACACACACACTAAAGGATTATAGAGAAAGCAGTTAAACTAGTGAAGCAAATGCTGAAAATGATGATTTATAAACAGCTTAAAAAATAAAATAACTATAATTTAACATTTAAATTTCATGCTGTTAAATTACTAAAGAATAATCCTGAATTAAATGTCCCAAATTCACAGTAAAAAGTAGAAAAGGATTAAAACAGTTATTATTGGATTATTTATAATAAAGTGGGAATTCTAGTATTTCACAATTCTTAATACGATTTAAAATAATGTCCAAAAATACATACAAATATGCAAATGTAATTTCCATTTAATAGAAAGAGTGCATAATTCTTTTTCAAGACACCTCAACATCTTCGACAGTAAAAGACTCAGCAGGGGAAGAACTCACTCACTCAGTCACTTCTGAGAAAGGAGCTCATCCATATTCTTCCATAATACACCATACATAATGTTCAAGACAACCTGACGTTCAAACAAGCTGCATAACTATTTTTCAAAATAGCAAAATATGTGTGTTCACATGATCACGTATGATCACTGGTAACTGAAAGCAGTGTCTCTTGAATTTCACCCATAGAAAAGGACAAAAAGTAGAACGGCATTCAGAATCAGCCAGGAATGACAGACAGCAGGGAGGAAACAGCGGGGGTGTCCCAACAAGAGTCCCCTCAACCGAAGGTCCAATTCTTTGAAGATGTTACGGACATTGTCTTCAGCCTGAGTGATGAGTATGTTTCTTCTCTGGGTTTCAGTTTCATTTTCTGTTCTGATGAGGAGAACAATATTAAACTTTTTATTAATCTCCTTTTAAAAACTTTATTTTGTTTTCTAGGGAATGGAGGGAAAACAATGTGCCAGAAGCAGTGAGTATCAAATATACAGCAGATGATACGTTTTTCAACTGAAACCTCTGTATATAAGGTGTCACCCATCTGCAGAGGGCTGCAAGTTTTTTTCCTCAGTCAAGCAGGAGGACACCTGATTCCACTTGTCTGCAGATCTCAGCCTTTAAGCAGTGAACTGTGTGTGATTCGCTTGGTTGGAATGAAAACCTGCAGCCACATCAGCCTTTTGTGGATAAGACTGATGACTCCTACCGTATGTAGTGTATAATCCTGGAATATTGACCATTCCTTTATTTATGAATTTATTAAGCAGGGAACAGGAGTGGAGTTTGCATCACTGGGCACAAATATCGTGAAATCCATCACAACATCAGTGATAATAAGTTACCAGCCGACTCTTATTCACCTGGTGGAAGTAGAATCAGTTCTGTCAGAGGAAGAAATGCTTAAGGACACAGCTGAAGATGAGTCAAAGTGTCTACCCAGCACCTCTAATGTTGCCATGAACCCTCCACCTCAGCTGAGCTCAGCTCAAAGGTAACCCTAACAAGCCTAAGAGAGACTTGACTTTACCGTTAGAGTCTTCTCAATTCCTCTCATCCAGTCGGGGTTACTGACCATCACAGTTTTGTAGTAATTCTGGACTCTTTTCATCAGCTTTCACAAGCCTCACTGTCCTAATATCTGATTCTTTGCTGATATAGGATGACTTAATCTTAACCATTTTAATCTCTATATCTCTACTGACGATTTTCTTTTTCTGCTTTGTCTTTTTGGATTACATCAAGATCCCAGATGAACACAGCTGATTTAATGGGCAATGCCGTGGATGATATAGTCAGCGAGGTGAAAATGACTGTGCGAAAGGCAATCCATAGAGTTTCCTCCTGTAAAACCAAATTGACTAGAAAAAAGAAGACGAGATGCAGCCCTATGGCTAAACACTCTCGCTCTAGGGCCCGAATTTACAAGAAAGTGAAGAAGTTCTTCAGTCTATCCAAGCAGACTCTGACAGACAGGACAGAGTTTTTGGAAAACGCTGCTGATGTTCAACTAAACACTGAACCCTCCTCAACCCAGAGTATCTCCCACACCTCTGTGGATGAACCCGGCCACAGCCCTAAATCACAGACTGAAGCTTCCAGCAATACCTTTCAACTAGATGAGCTAGTTGAAATGACAAACGAAAGACCTGCCAAACCTCCACAACCACAAGATGCTCCACGAGTGCAGCATCTCATACCTGTTGAGACCATCGAGCGCCATTCACCTGGGTTAACGAATGTAGCTTCAAACGTGAACGAGATCTGTGGTTTGGACATTAAGCCTTCTGGTGCACCGCACACACGCTTCATCACAGTTGCTAGTGCTGTAGCAATGGAGACTTCAGAGGACAATATTGTCTCTGGTGAAGAGAAAATGTCCAACATGACCAAATCTGAACATTTGGATGATGACCTCAATGATGTGATTCAAAAGAAGAGGAGCTTTGGCTTTCCATCTATTGTGGGCATGAAGGCTCCTCACATCAGATTTAGATTTAAGGTATGGAAGCACACACATTGTATAAATAGCTCTGTTCTGAATTAATCATGTTAGTAATAAGACTAAAGTAATAATGCTATTGTGGTGTGTCTGTTTTTCTTCATTTTCTTAATTTATTGTTTGCTCATCAAGAAATCAAACAAAGTTGGTCCATCTGAAGTGGCCTTTGATGACCATCAGCCTAACTGCTCTGGAAATCCTCAGGAAGGTGAGTACC
Organism: Salminus brasiliensis; assembly: GCF_030463535.1. Taxonomy (NCBI): domain Eukaryota; kingdom Metazoa; phylum Chordata; class Actinopteri; order Characiformes; family Bryconidae; genus Salminus; species Salminus brasiliensis. The sequence continues at coordinate 20,030,211 of NC_132886.1, forward strand.
TGAAACAAAACACACAGAAAATCACAGTGCTTGACACACTCATGCCAGTGTTTCATCAGCTTATTGTTCATAATATCATTTATACAATTCATAGTGTTGCTGAGTTTCTGATTCATCTTGTCTTTTGCAGCTTCACAGAAAAAATCTGCTTTGAAGACGCCATTTAAGAAAGCTCGTAAACGCCTGGCAAGGATGTTCTCAGCACTCCGCAAAGCCTTGCCCAACCCTTTTAAACATGGCAGTCAGCCGTCGTAAGCACTGCTTTGGAGACTCAAAAGTATTTGCTGTTTTCCTCTACTTTTGCATATTTGTCACCTTTCATTAATTCAAATTATTTAACTAAACATTCTAACAATTTACCTGAACTCTGCTACATAGCACTGACATAACCATACCATAAGCATGTCTAGAGAAATATTGTATGATTTCATAAGTTGTCAAGACAGATTAAGTCTTGTAACACAACAATATTATACTGACATTACTAATAGTAATATATCATGACAAATATTATAATGATAGATATCATAACTTTAAATTAGCACGTGACACAAAAACGTCACAGTTTTAAACACTGTATTATGTGTCATGACCTGTCATGTTATTGGTAATGATAACATGGTTAAATACATGCATATTTAATCTTTAAAAATAATAATAATTTGGTTCACAAATGTAATTCTTATTTGGGAGGGGTTTCTGAAACCAACACAAGAGTAAAGTCCTATATACATCCATTTAGACTGTTCATTCAATGGTGCTGCACCTTCAAAAATGTGTTTTAGCCATCATTTATACACACAAAACAACCTCTGCTAGCTTCTGAAACTGCAGGTTCTGTTTGCACATCTTTGCAAAGGTGTTGAGGGACTGTACAGAAGTCTGAATCAGCCACTTCAGATCATGTGCGTTCATTTGCCCCTCTGCACCTTTTCAGAGATGTGCAACCAGAACTCAGTTTCACTTTGCTCTGTGAATTTCATCATAAGCCAGATGAGAAGAATCTTTCCAGGGCCAGACTCTGTCTTAGACCAAGTGCAGCAAAGTCAGCAGATTTTTGGGAGGTGTAGCCACTTTGCTCTCGCCTTGAAAGAGACCCAAACTTTCATCCTCAGCTGAGGAGAAATCGTTTCAGATGGTAAGGAACACTGGTGAGTTCCTTATATTCAGATGTGCCTTCTGAAAGCCATCATTCATACCCACAGAACATCTTGAGTCTGCAGCTTCTGCAACTGAGTTCTGGTTCTGTTTGCACATCTTTACAAAGGTGTTGAGGGACTGTACAGAAGTCTGAATCAGCCACCTCAGATTATGTGCGTTCATTTGCCCCTCTGCACCTTTTCAGAAATGTGCAACCAGAACTCAGTTTCATTTTGCTCTGTGAATTTCATCATAAGCCAGATAAGAAGACTCTTTCCAGGGCCAGACTCTGTCTTAGACCAAGTGCAGCATCTCATATCTGAGAGTCAAATGTTCCATCCAGACTCTTTCAGCACTAATCGGATGCTCCACAATGGGAAAGTCCATGAAACTCAGTTCATACATGAGAAGGATAAGTCAAGAATGTCTCCTGGAGTCATTTAAAAGCAAGATCATCAGTTTAAACAAGTGTATGCAGATTTTTGGGAGGTGTAGCCACTTTGCTCTCGCCTAGAAAGAGACCCAAACTGTCATCCTCAGCTGAGGAGAAATTGTTTCAGATGTTAAGGAACACTGGTGACGTCCTGCTATTCAGATGTGTCTTCTGAAAGCCATCATTCATACCCACAGAACATCTGGAGTCTGCAGCTTCTGCAACTGAGTTCTGGTTCTGTTTGCACATCTTTTTTTTAAAGGTGTTGAGGGACTGTACAGAAGTCTGAATCAGCCACTTCAGATTATGTGCATTCCTCTGCCCCTCTGTACCTTTTCAGAGATGTGCACCCAGAACCAGAACTCTGATTCAGAAGCTGCAGACTCCAGATGTTTTGTGGGTGTGAATGATGGCTTTCAGAAGGCACATCTGAATAGCAGGACGTCACCGGTTTTCCTCACCATCTAAAACAATTTCTCCTCAGCTGAGGATGCTCAGTAAACATCATCGTGATCAAGATGATGGCATTTGTTTTGTGAAGGTCTTTTTAACTGAAGGTCATGGTTAAGGAACAGTCTACTGAGGGATCCCATGCAGGCTCCTGCAGAATCAACACACGCTACAAAAGGAAAGTCGGGCAAAGATCCAAAACATCTGTCTCTTGTGTATAATTGTAATACCTATTTATATTTAAATCTGCAGTTGTTTATAAAAAGCTCTAACAGACATCCCTGACTTGAGTGACAAGGAATGATACTGAATTACAAGCTATGACCTCATCCATGACATGTTTATGGCACAGTTATGTAGCAGAAATATTCAATGAGTATAAGACAATCTGAGTAAACCCAAAGTACAGCTTTTAAATAATCATTTTAATGATTTTTCAAAAAAAAAAAGAGAAAAGTCTAAACAAATACATTTAAATTGAGATTCTTGTGATAAATATGCAATAAAACAGAGGAAACCAGAGCCGAGACTTTTTAGGGCACTGTATCTTAATAAAAGAGCTCTGCAGCATAGTCCTGTGTGTATGTGCTTATTTCATTTGCTACAATTCAATCAATTCAACACCCACACCTAACCAGGACCACCCCCTTCATCCATATGGTAACCACCTACTGCGTTGCAAGCTCTTCACAGGAGTCATCAGATAGGCACCTACTTTTGTCAGTGTTTTGCTGAATTAAGCCCACGATACCTTCAGAAGGCTCAACAGTGAAGTCACAGGCCTCTTTCCTGCTTTCAAATGGTGACGTTTCACAGGGTTTTTAGAAAATATGCAATTTTATTTTACTGACATTATTTAGGGGTTATAGATCTGTACACACCCATAGCCTAATACCTACAAGCAAGTACAGCTTCAAGCCATATAGGGAAACGAGCTTGGCACAGTTTTTCTGGACATTTTTGTCAATTCCTCTTGGTATATCCATGTAAGCTCCGTCAGATTGATGGGAAGCGTCGGTACACAGCCATTTTCAGCTTCTTCCACAAATGTTCAATTGGATTCAGGTCTGGGCTCTGGTTGGGCCACTCAAGGACATTCACAGACATTCTTGGAAGCCACTCCTTTGTTCTCATGGCTGTGTGCTTTGGGTCGTTGTCATGTTGGAGAGTAAACCTTTGCCCCAGTCTGAGGTCCAGAGTGCTCAGGTGCAGGTTTTCATCAAGGATCCTGGTGTACTGCATTCATCTTTCTCTCTATCAGGTCCCCCAGTCCCATTACTGAAACCATAACATAAAGGCGTGATTTGTAGACTGTAGTCTGGACGGTTGATATTCTTGATCTTCCACAAGGATACGCTGGAGCTCTGTCAGAGTGACCCTGGGGTTCCTGCTTACCTCCTTGACCAAGACCTGGTCAGCGGGGCAGCGGTGGCTCAGCGGTTAGAGCTCCGGGCTGTCGATAACAGGGTTGTGGGTTCGATTCCCGGGCTCGGCAAGCTGCCACTGTTGGGCCCTTGAGCAAGGCCCTTTACCCTCTCTGCTCCCCGGGCGCTGGAGTTGGCTGCCCACCGCTCTGGGTGTGTGTGTGTACTCACTGCCCCTAACACGTGTGTGTGAGTGTGTGTTCACTACCAGATGGGTTAAATGCGGAGGACACATTTCGCTGTACAGTCCACACTGTACAGTGACGAATACGTGCACCTTTATCCTTTTTATCCTTTTTCCCCAATCGCTCAGTTTGGCTGAGCAGTCAGGTCTAGGAAGATTCTGGTGGCTTTCAACCTCTTCCATTTACAATTGATAGTGGCCAGCTAACAGAGAAGATTATAACTTTTTTAAAAGGTTTGAGAAAAGTTAGCCTGTAGCGTTACAGAAAAAGTGTTCCCAGAATGTTCCAAAAACATGTGCCTCAATAATGTTTTGAATATTATTGGAACGTTTCTCACACAACGTTCCCAGTTAGACAACCACTAACGTTACGGAAACGTTAAATTTCCAAAACAAACATTAAAACATCACTGATAAAGCACTGGAACATAATATTTAACTAATGTGACATTATGTTTTCCATTTAAATAATTAGAGCTTTTATTTAAACATTGAATAGAATTAAATATAGTTTGTGAATTTACAAAGATAATACAAAACATTTAAATGATTTATTAACATTAATTTTAATGTCTTTCAAATGTACCCAAATAAACAAATGAAGGCATCTCCTCTTTTAAAACGCTCCTTTTTCCAGCACAGTAGCAGAGAAAGTGTGATTCTGGTCAGAGACTGAAGTGAACAGCTTTCTACACTCACTGGTTCCCAACACCATGATGTCACCTCATTTTAGCAGGAAGGCATTCAGTGGGGACTGCGAGAAGGTGAGCTGAGTCATGGTTTCTTCAAATAGTTTGCTTCTGTTGATTCTCTTTTTTGTCTTTGAAATAGGCCGTCACTTCTCAAAGTAACTTCTTGACTTTAATGCTTTGTCTAGACCCACGTTACATAAATATTTTTACATAAATGACAGAAATACATTTTGTGCTGTGTTAAATGTTAGCATATGAAATGTCATTGAAAAGACTGTTGTGTGAGGTGGAGCTGCTACTCTACATTCATCCCTCCTCATTTATCCGACCAGCAAAGAGACAAGCCGGCCCATTCCCCTTTCTGAATGATGGTTTAAAGCCTTATATTTCCGCTGTCCAATCACTGACTGTAAATCTGAACACTGCTACAGGCAGCTGGCAGCCCAGACCAAAAGATGATGTTGTGGTTTGTGTTGTCTTTTTCGCATAATTAATGAGAAGTCTGAGAAAAAAAGTATTTAAGAGAGAAATCCTGTCAGATGAGGTAAGATCGGTTCAGAAATGTTTATTAGTCTTATTGCTTTTCATTTCTACTCAGGAAACTTGGCTTTAATGGTTAAATTGTGATATTGAGATTTGATATCCTGTTGCCTCAAAAACTGTTTACTAAATTGTTCAATAATTATCCTGATCAAATAATTGCTTTTTCTTGTATTGTTGAATTGGATTATTTGAGAGTTTGTTTTACAGAGTGATGCACTGTTCATTGTTCAATAGTGCTGAACTATATTTTTCGTGTCTCACAAGATGCATTTATATTTACATCCCGCTCTGAAAATAAGGGGCAGGGTTTGGGCATGTGCAGTACATTGTGGTGTGGACGTGGAGCGGTGTGGGTCTGCTCTGACTATGAGACTGAGCACTGTGAGTGTTGTGGGACTGGGCTCACGGCAGCACCCGCTGATGAGGACAGTAACTGAAGAACCTGTGTGTTCACCTTAGAGTCTCCAATAACACCAGAAAAAGTTGCTAGATTTGTTGCTAGTCACTTTGCTAGAGGGGTCTGAAAAGTCACTAGATATATCAACAAATACTAAATAACGTTGGGTATTGTGGGTTATAACTATCAACTTACTTGATAGTTATATCAACAGTATTATAACACTTTTTTGAGCCCTGTAAGTTAGCGTTAACAATCGGTAAGTGGCGTTAGTTGCCAGTTTAGCTGGTCAAAGGCTTGTTAACATTTCCAAATAAGATTATTGGCATTTTCTCTCAACAACAAACAGATCACTGACTGTATACAGTCGTTGAGCCAGACTGACAGAGCTGCTCACAGCGTTGCCTGTAGGAATTGTTTAAATATAAGCCTTGTGCGCTCATTTATCGGCCGATACGATTATCTAAAAATGTCAAAAATCGACTTTCATTCTCTCCAAATGGTCAAGGTTATCTTCAAAATGTGTTTCTACTTCTCAACCTCAATCAGATTTTGTTGCTGATATTTTTTATATTTAATTTATTTATATTTATTAACTATTTACATATTTAAACATATTTGACTGCAATTGTCCAAGCATTACTAAAGTCAGAATATTTTGCTGACTGATTGAGTTATAAATTGGACAGTTAGTAATGCTTTTTACATGGCCACAGCTGAAATTAGATAATGATCAGATTATTAGTGTAGAGGGAGATTGGGGCACAAATTAATGTGGGGTAAAATATACTGTGTGTGTGTGTGTGTGTGTGTGTGTGTGTGTGTGTGTGTGTGTGTGTGTGTTGGGTGGTTAAAGTAAAGTAATTATTTGTCATTATCTTTTCTACATGAGCTCATTATACTATATGTACGTTTCTGATCTTTATCTTTAATATCCCCATTAATTCATATTAATTCCCTTAATTACCTGTTAATTAACTTTAAATATTGTTAACCAACTTTGAATATACCCAGAATATTGCAACTCTAATCACAGCACAATACAGTTAAAGCTAAATGGAGTTCATCCTAATTACAGTGCTTAGAGGTAAGAAGTGCTACTACAGTCTTAGACTGGAGAGTCTAAATCTAGAGTCTAGAGTCTCCGTCTTACCATACTCAACACAAGTCCCATCAGGACTAGTTGTGTGAAACTGTAGAAATTATATTATATTCTTGATTAAAATTATATAAAAAAAAGAATGAACATGATTTTTTTATTATTCTGAAGGATGTTTCAAATTTATGGTTGTTGGTCAAGCAGAGACAATGCAGGACAGATGGGAGCCCTTGTGGCATGATAATCCTATTTAGAGCTCAAATGATGGCTATACTTGATTAAAGATGCTACCTGGACTGATTTGTCATTTTTAGATACACCTGCTAAACAGGTTCACTTTATAGGTTTGAAATTACTGACTGCAGTCCATTTGCTACTGCACAATGTATCAGCATCTATCAACGGAAAGGTACCACCATATAACCCAGTACATTTGTACCATGTTGATGTGAAAATGTTCCACCATTCAGATATCTGGTCATCTGGTCACGTGTTGGACATGGAGGGTGACGAACTGTGCAGCAACAAATCAGCAACTGTAAACTACGTGTGGCCGAATATAGTAGGTCTACCTACGCAATTAATGCATGCACAAGGTAACTATACATAATAAACTGGTAGCTAAATGTCTAAATGTCTTATTTTCCTCAGTCAAGTAGGAGGACACCTGATTCCACTTGTCTGTAGATCTCAGCCTTTAAGCAGTGAAAAGTGTGTGATTCGCTTGGTTGGAATGAAAACATGCAGCCACATCAGCCTTTTGTGGATAAGACTGATTACCCCTACCGTATGTAGTGTATAATCCTGGAATATTGACCATTCCTTTATTTATGAATTTATTAAGCAGGGAACAGGAGTGGAGTTTGCATCACTGGGAACAAATATCGTGAAATCCATCACAACATCAGTGATAATAAGTTACCAGCCAACTCTTATTCACCTGGTGGAAGTAGAATCAGTTCTGTCAGAGAAAGAAATGCTTAAGGACACAGCTGAAGATGAGTCAAAGTGTCTACCCAGCACCTCTAATGTTGCCATGAACCCTCCACCTTCACCAGAATGCTCAGCTCAAAGGTAACCCTAACAAGCCTAAGAGAGACTTGTCTTTACTTTTAGAGTCTTCTCAATTCCTCTCATCCAGTTGGGGTTACTGACCATCACAGTTTTGTAGTAATTCTGGACTCTTTTCATTAGCTTTCACAAGCCCCACTGTCCTAATATCTACACGATTCTTTGCTGATATAGGATGACTTAATCTTAACCATTTTAATCTCTATATCTCTACTGACGATTTTCTTTTTCTGCTTTGTCTTTTTGGATTACATCAAGATCCCCGATGGACACAGCTGATTTAATGGGCAATGCCGTGGATGATATAGTCAGCGAGGTGAAAATGACTGTGCGAAAGGCAATCCATAGAGTTTCCTCCTGTAAAACCAAACTGACTAGAAAAAAGAAGACGAGATGCAGCCCTATGGCTAAACACTCTCGCTCTAGGGCCCGAATTTACAAGAAAGTGAAAAAGTTCTTCAGTCTATCCAAGCAGACTCTGACAGACAGAACAGAGCTTTTGGAAAACACTACTGATGCTCAATTAAACACTGAACCCTCCTCAACCCAGAGTATCTCCCACAGCTCTGTGGATGAACCCGGCCACAGCCCTAAATCACAGACTGAAGCTTCCAGCAATACCTTTCAACTACATGAGCTAGTTGAAATGACAAACAAAAGACCTGCCAAACCTCCACAACCACAAGATGCTCCACTAATGTAGCATCTCATACCTGTTGAGACCGAGCGCCATTCACCTGGGTTAACAAATGTAGCTTCAAACGTGAACGAGATCTGTGGTTTGGACATTAAGCCTTCTGGCGCACCGCACACACGCTTCATCACAGTTGCTAGTGCTGTAGCAATGGAGAATTCAGAGGAAGACTTTTGCAGCTTTACAGAAAAAATCTGCTTTGAAGACGCTATTTAAGAAAGCTCGTAAACGCCTGGCAAGGATGTTCTCAGCACTCCGCAAAGCCTTGCCCAACTCTTTTAAACATGGCAGTCAGCCGTCGTAAGCACTGCTTTGGAGACTCGGAACAAGTATTTGCTGTTTTCCTCTACTTTTGCATATTTGTCACCTTTCATTAATTCAAATTATTTAACTAAACATTCTAACAATTTACCTGAACTCTTCTACATAGCACTGACATAACCATACCATAAGCATGTCTAGAGAAATATTGTATGATTTCATAAGTTGTCAAGACAGATTAAGTCCTGTAGCACAACAATATTATACTGACATTACTATTAGTAATATATCATGACAAATATTATAATGATAAATATCATAACTTTAAATTAGTATGTGACACAAAACGTCACATTTTTAAACACTGTATTATATGTCATGACATGTCATGTTATTGGTAATGGAAACATGGTCAAACACACGCATATTTAAACTTTAAAAATAATAATAATTTAGTGCACAAATATAATTCTTATTTGGGTGGGGGTTCTGAAACCAACACAAGAGTAAAGTCCTATATACATCCATTTAGACTGTTCATTCAATGGTGCTGCACCTTCAAAAATATATTTTAGCCATCATTTATACACATAAAAAACAACCTCTGCTAGCTTCTGAAACTGCAGGTTCTGTTTGCACATCGTTGCAAAGGTGTTGAGGGACTGTACAGAAGTCTGAATCAGCCACTTCAGATTATGTGCGTTCATTTGCCCCTCTGCACCTTTTCAGAGATGTGCAACCAGAACTTTGCTGGGTCAATTTCATCAGATAATGGCATTTGTTTTGAGAGAGTTTTTTCATGGCCAGACTATGTTTTAGACTAAGTGCAACATTGCATATGTGACAGTCAAATGTACTTAAAAATATAACTAGACTATCACATGTTTTTAAGAGTTTTTCAAACTCTTCTAGAGTCATCATGGGTAAGGAACAATCTGTTCCAAAATCCCTTCCAGAATCCTTCAGCACTAATCGGATTGATCAGCATATTCGACAGTGGGAGAGTCCATAAAACTCAGTTCAGGCTCAAGTCAAGGAATTTATCCTGGAGTCATTTCTAAACAACTTCTAAGATCATCAGTTCAAACTACTGTACGCAAATTCTGGGGAGCTGTAGCCACTTTACAGCTCCAAACTGGCTCCTCAATTGCAGTTTGGTTCACGGACTATAGTGACGTTCTACTTTTCAGATGTGTCTTCGGAAGCCATCATTCAAACTATGGAGTCTTAAAACTGCTGTTAGCTTCTGAAACTGCAGGTTCTGTTTGCACATCTTTACAAAGGTGTTGAGCGTCTGTACAGAAGTCTGAATCAGCCACCTCAGATTATGTGCATTCATTTGCCCCTCTGCACCTTTTCAGAGATGTGCAACCAGAACTCAGTTTCACATTGCTCTGTGAATTTCATCATGACCCAGATGAGAAGACTCTTTCCACGACCAGACTCTGTCTTAGACCGAGTGCAACATCTCATATCTGAGAGTCAAGTTTTCCATTCAGGCTCTTTCAGCACTAATCAAATGCTCCACAATGGGAAAGTCCATGAAACTCAGTTCATACATGAGAAGGATAAGTCAGGAATGTCTCCTGGAGTCATTTAAAAGCAAGATCATCAGTTCAAACAACTGTATGCAGATTTTTGGGAGGTGTAGCCACTTTGCTCTCGCCTAGAAAGAGACCCAAACGTTCATCCTCAGCTGAGAAGAAATAGTTTCAGATAGTACTGAACACTGGTGATGTCCTGCTATTCAGATGTGTCTTCTGAAAGCCATCATTCATACCCACAGAACATCTGGAGTCTGCAGCTTCTGCAACTGAGTTCTGGTTCTGTTTGCACATCTTTTTAAAGGTGTTTAGGAGCTGTACAGAAGTCTGAATCAGCCACTTCAGATTATGTGCATTCCTCTGCCCCTCTGCACCTTTTCAGAGATGTGCAACCAGAACCAGAACTTTGATTCAGAAGCTGCAGACTCCAGATGTTTTGTGGGTGTGAATGATGGCTTTCAGAAGGCACATCTGAATAGCAGGACGTCACCGGTGTTCCTCACCATCTGAAAAATTTCTCCTCAGCTGAGGATGCTCAGTAAACATCATCGTGATCAAGATGTTGGCATTTGTTTTGTGAAGGTCTTTTTAACAGAATTCAATGAGTATAAGACAATTGAGTAAACTCAAAGTACAGCTTTTATATAATTATTTTAAAGACCCCCCCCCAAAAAAAAAAAAAGTCTAAACAAATACTACTTTCTACTTTTGTCAGTGTTTTGCTGAATTAAGCCCACGATACCTTCAGAAGGCTCAACAGTGAAGTCACACGCCTCTTTTCTGCTTTCAGATGGTGACGTTTCACAGGGTTTTTAGAAAATATGCAATTTTATTAAACTGACATTATTTAGGGGTTATAGATCTGTACACACCCATAGCCTAATACCTACAAGCAAGTACAGCTTCAAGCCATATAGGGAAACAAGCTTGGCACAGTTTTTCTGGACATTTTTGTCAATTCCTCTTGGTATATCCATGTCAGGTTGATATGGATATGTCCGTCAGGTTGATGGGAAGCGTCGGTACACAGCCATTTTCAGCTTCTTCCACAAATGTTCAATTGGATTCAGGTCTGGGCTCTGGTTGGGCCACTCAAGGACATTCACAGACATTCTTGGAAGCCACTCCTTTGTTCTCATGGCTGTGTGCTTTGGGTCGTTGTCATGTTGGAGAGTAAACCTTTGCCCCAGTCTGAGGTCCAGAGTGCTCAGGTGCAGGTTTTCATCAAGGATCCTGGTGTACTGCATTCATCTTTCTCTCTATCAGGTCCCCCAGTCCCACTACTGAAACCATAACATAAAGGCGTGATTTGTAGACTGTAGTCTGGACGGTTGATATTCTTGATCTTCCACAAGGATACGCTGGAGCTCTGTCAGAGTGACCCTGGGGTTCCTGCTTACCTCCTTGACCAAGACCTGTCTTCCCCAATCGCTCAGTTTGGCTGAGCAGTCAGGTCTAGGAAGATTCTGGTGGTTCTGAACTTCTTCCATTTACAAATGATAGTGGCCAGCTAACAGAGAAGGTTATAAAAAAGGTTTTTAAAAGGTTTGAGGGAGGTTAGCGTATAACGTTACAGAAATAGGGATCCAGGAACGTTTCAAAAATATGTGCCACAATAATGATTTGAATATTTCTTACGCAATGTTCCCAATTAGACAACCACTAATGTTACGGAAACGTTAAATTACCAAAACAAAAATTAAAACACTCAATGGTTCCCAACACCATGATGTCACCTCATTTTAGCAGGAAGGCATTCAGTAGAGACAGCGAGAAGGTGAACTAAATCATGGTTTCTTCAAATAGTTGAGCTCCTTCTAAGATCTAAGAAATGAGCGTCAAGGTAGCAACAGAACACAAAAGCTTATAGGATGCTTCTGTTGATTCTCTTTTTTGTCTTTGAAATAGGCCGTCACTTCTCAAAGTAACTTCTTGACTTTAATGCTTTGTCTAGACCCACATTACATAAATAATTTTTACATAAATGACAGAAATACATTTTGTCCTGTGTTGTTAAATGTTAGCATATGAAATGTCATTGAAAAGACTGTTGTGTGAGGTGGAGCTGCTACTCTACATTCATCCCTCCTCATTTATCCGACCAGCAAAGAGACAAGCCGGCCCATTCCCCTTTCTGAATGATGGTTTAAAGCCTTATATCTCCTCTGTCCAATCACTGACTGTAAATCTGAACACTGCTACAGGCAGCTGGCAGCCCAGACCAAAAGATGATGCTGTGGTTTGTGTTGTCTTTTTTGCATAATTAATGAGAAGTCTGAGAAAAAAGTGTTTAAGAGAGAAATCCTGTCAGATGAGGCAAGGTCGGTTCATAACTGTTTGTTAGTCTTATTGCTTTTCATTTCTACTCAGGAAACTTGGCTTTAATGGTTAAATTGTGATATTGAGATTTGATATCCTGTTGCCTCAAAAACTGTTTACTGAATTGTTCAATAATTATCCTGATCAAATAATTGCTTATACAATATTGCTTGTATTGTTGAATTGGATTATTTGAGAGTTTGTTTTACAGAGTGATGCACTGTTCATTGTTCAATAGTGCTGAACTATATTTTTCGTGTCTCACAAGATGCATTTATATTTACATCCTGCTCTGAAAATAAGGGGCAGGGTCAGCGATGGGTTTGGGCATGTGTGGTGTGGACGTGGAGCGGTGTGGGTCTGCTCTGACTATGAGACTGAGCACTGTGAGTGTTGTGGGACTGGGCTCATGGCAGCACCCGCTGATGAGGACAGTAACTGAAGAACCTGTGTGTTCACCTTAGAGTCTCCAATAACACCAGAAAAAGTTGCTAGATTTGTTGCTAGTCACTTTGCTAGAGGGGTCTGAAAAGTCACTAGATATATCAACAAATACTAAATAATGTTGGGTATTGTGGGTTATAACTATCAACTTACTTGATAGTTATATCAACAGTATCATAACACTTTTTTGAGCCCTGTAAGTTAGCGTTAGCAATCGGTAAGTAGTGTTAGTTGCCAGTTTAGCTGGTCAAAGGCTTGTTAACATTTCCAAATAAGATTATTGGCATTTTCTCTCAACAACAAACAGATCAATGACTGTATACAGTCGTTGAGCCAGACTGACAGAGCTGCTCACAGCGTTGCCTGTAGGAATTGTTTAAATATCGGCCGTGTGCGCTCATTTATCGGCCGATGCGATTATCTAAAAATATCAAAAATCGACTTTCATTCTCTCCAAATGGTCATGGTTATCTTCAAAATGTGTTTCTACTGCTCAACCTCAATCAGATTTTGTTGCTGATATTTTTTATATTTAATTTATTTATATTTATTGACTATTTACATATTTAAACATATTTGACTGCAATTGTCCAAGCATTACTAAAGTCAGAATATTTTGCTGACTGATTGAGTTATAAATTGGACAGTTAGTAATGCTTTTTACATGGCCACTGCTGAAATTAGATAATTATCAGATTATTAGTGTAGAGGGAGATTGGGGCACAAATTAATGTGGGGTAAAATATACTGTGTGTGTGTGTGTGTGTGTGTGTGTTGGGTGGTTAAAGTAAAGTATTTATTTGTCATCATCTTTTCTACATGAGCTCATTGTACTATATGTACGTTTCTGATCTTTATCTTTAATATTCCCATTAATTCATATTAATTCCCATAATTACCTGTTAATTAACTTTGAATATTGTTAACCAACTTTGAATATACCCAGAATATTGCAACTCTAAACACAGCACAATACAGTTGAAGTTAAATGGAGTTCTTCCTTTCCAGAAATTACAGTGCTTAGAGGTAAGAAGTGCTACTACAGTCTTAGACTGGAGAGTCTAAATCTAGAGTCTAGAGTCTCTGTCTTACCATACTCAACACACGTCCGATCAGGACTAGTTGTGTGAAACTATAGAAATTATATTATATTCTTGATTAAAATTATAAAAAAAAAAAAAAAGAATAAACATGATTTTTTTTTATTCTGAAAGATGTTTCAAATTTATGGTTGTTGGTCAAGCAGAAACAATGCAGGACAGATGGGAGCCCTTATGGTATGATCAGCCTATTTAAAGCTCAAATGATTGCTATACTTGATTAAAGATGCTACCTGGACTTATTTGTCATTTTTAGATACACCTACTAAACAGGTTCACATTATAGGTTTGAAATTACTGACTGCAGTCCATTTGCTACCACACAAAGTATCAGCAGCCATCAAAGGAAAAGTACCACCATTTAACCCAGTACATTTGTACCATGTTGATGTCAAAATGGTCTACCATTCAGATATCTGGTCATCTGGTCACGTGTTGGACATGGAGGGTGATGAACTGTGCAGCAACAGATCAGCAACTGTAAAGTACTTGTGGCCCAATATAGTAGGTCTACCTACGCAATTAATGCATGCACAAGGTAACTATATATAATAAACTGGTAGCTAAATGTCTAAATGTCTTATATCTCTGTCATTGATTTCATGCAGAAATTTAGCCTACATTCAGGTAATGAAGAATTATAACATGATAGTAATACTGACGCATGCATACATCATGATTCATCACGTAAGTGGAAGTTAGGAATTTAACTTTTTTCATTTTTTGGAGGACCACGGCCTTAACCCCACCTTCTCTAGGTCTTTTTCCCTTTTATATACCCACACCCCACGGTCTATCTCTGTCCTAACAAACTTTGAGACCACTTCCTCCCCTTCTGCTGATGACTCCTGAAACTGGTTACTGGATTATTTGAAATAGGCCCAAAAGCCTGTGGGCTTGCAGAGACTGTCAAACCAAGCAGCAACAGTGTCTACAGCCTGAGGTGGTTGGAGTCTATGTGGACTATGAGGAGGGACAGGTGCCCTCCTACGATGCTACCATCTATACATTTACGCTGGTTTTTGAGGAACCACTCTTTCCTGTCTAGATGGGTGCTGAAAATCCAAACGTCACAAACCTTTGAAGAGTAGAATGAACAAAGCGAAGAGTGAACATCATAAGACAACAGCCAGGTTCTCTCTTTATTAATCAACATATTATCATATGTTCTCTCATGAGGATAATGTATTGTTGCATAATAATTTCTGTACAATTATTACATTTAACCCACCAATGATTTTACCTGATTAGAAAGTATACATTATTTCCCCAGAACTGTTTACTTCTGGTACTGTGGGTCAGGTAAATTGTGGGACATGATGAAGTGAAAGATAAATTCAGTACACTACTTTTATTTTTTTCTGTCACTAAATCATTTGATATCAGCTACTTAATAAAAATTGTATAAAACTATTAAACATTTTAGGGTTTCTGGGTTTAATTTGCTGCTTAATGATGTAGTTTGGAATTTCACTGTAGTCAGTGTAGTCAATGACATCACAATGTCCGTCTCCGGGCTACTGCGTTTCTAACATTCCATGTGACCGTGACCATTGAAAGAGCTGTTCATTTGGACATTGACCGTCTTGCAGGTAGGACCATCCCACTATTATCCTCCTCCTCCTCTCTCTTTATTCTGTTTATTAGTGCTAATATTAATCCTGAATGAATAATTAAGTAGAGAATGATGATTGATAATTAATTCAATTAATACTAATAAATAATGAACATAAACAGCCTAATACATGAACACCACAACAAGTAGTGAGCTTTCAAAAGTCACATGATCATATTTTCTGAAAAATACCTGGGTAGAGAGCTACATGCTGCTTTATTAGTGAGTGAATTCAGTTCAGAGAATCTCAGAAGTTGACAGTCTTCAATATAATAATAATAATAATAATAATAATAATAATAATAATCATAATAATAATCATAATAATAATAAACTGCTGCACTTTGATTAAATGATATATTATTAACATATGATGACAGTTCCTTAAAATAACATTCACTCTAGTTGGGGCTGACTCTTACTCTTGTTCCCACTCTTTTTTAATTCATTTTAATTGTGAAATTGTGTGTATTATTATTAATAATATTATTATTTATTATTAGTTCAGCTAAATGCGGACTTAAAGCTGCCAACTGCCTGTATCAGGGTTTCAGTCTAAAGCTCAAACACAACACGGTTACACTTCTTTAATTTATTCTCAGTTTTAAACCACTGATCTCGAGCTTCAGAGTGAAAAGCAGCCCCAGGGACACTTAGTGGACCAGACAAACTGCAAAAATGATTAAAGCAGTTATTATTGAATCATCTGTAATCTGTAATACCAATGGTATTAGCTATTATATGAGGTGTTTTTCACAATTCTTAAAATATGTAAAATAATGTTCACATACGTAAAATCATGACAATATAATTTTCATTTAATAGATCAATGTAACTCTGTGTGGATGTTTACAGACCTGTGGTCTAAAAGGAGTCCATGTTAGAAACAATGATTTAAACAATTTGATTGTTATATAGTGGAATATGTGTAACTAATCATACATGTGTTAAATTAAATAGAAATTATGACAAGCTATAAAAAAATGCTTCAACATCTTCAACAGTAAAAGACCCAACAGTAACTAGAAAAAGAAATCAGTGCAGTCACTTCTGAGAAAGCAGGTGCTGATCCATATTCATCCATCATACACGTGTTCTAGACCACCTGACGTTCAAACAAGCTCCATAACTATTTTTCAAAATAGCTAAATATGTGTGTTCACATGCAGACACTGGTTGTAATGTAGTCTAGACTATGACACAACATATGATCACTGGTAACTGAAAGCAGTGTCTCTTGAATTTCACCCATAGAAAAGGACAAAAAGTAGAACGGCATTCAGAATCAGCCAGGAATGACAGACAGCATGGAGGAAACAGCGGGGGTGTCTCGACAAGAGTCCCCTCAACCGAAGGTCCAATTCTTTGAAGACGTTACGGACATTGTCTTCAGCCTGAGTGATGAGTATGTTTCCTCTCTAGGTTTCAGTTTCATTTTCTGTTCTGATGAGGAGAACAATATTAAACTCTTTATTAATCTCCTTTTAAAAACTTTATTTTGTTTTCTAGGGAATGGAGGGCAAACAATGTGCCAGAAGCAGTGAGTATCAAATATACAGCAGATGATACGTTTTTAAACTGAAACCTCTGTATATAAGGTGTCACCCATCTGCAGAGGGCTGCAAGTTTTTTTCCTCAGTCAAGCAGGAGGACACCTGATTCCACTTGTCTGCAGATCTCAGCCTTTAAGCAGTGAACTGTGTGTGGTTCGCTTGGTTGGAATGAAAACCTGCAGCCACATCAGCCTTTTGTGGATAAGACTGATGACCCCTACCGTATGTAGTGTATAATCCTGGAATATTGACCATTCCTTTATTTATGAATTTATTAAGCAGGGAACAGGAGTGGAGTTTGCATCACTGGGCACAAATATCGTGAAATCCATCACAACATCAGTGATAATAAGTTACCAGCCAACTCTTATTCACCTGGTGGAAGTAGAATCAGTTCTGTCAGAGGAAGAAATGCTTAAGGACACAGCTGAAGATGAGTCGAAGTGTCTACCCAGCACCTCTAATGTTGCCATGAACCCTCCACCTTCACCTGAATGCTCAGCTCAAAGGTAACCCTTACAAGCCTAAGAGAGACTTGTCTTTACCTTTAGAGTCTTCTCATTTCCTCTCATCCAGTTGGGGTTACTGACCATCACAGTTTTGTAGTAATTCTGGACTCTTCATCAGCTTTCACAAGCCTCACTGTCCTAATATCGACACGATTCTTTGCTGATATAGGATGACTTAATCCTAACCATTTTAATCTCTATATCTCTACTGACGATTTTCTTTTTCTGCTTTGTCTTTTTGGATTACATCAAGATCCCCGATGGACACAGCTGATTTAATGGACAATGCCGTGGATGATATAGTCAGCGAGGTGAAAATGACTGTGCGAAAGGCAATCCATAGAGTTTCCTCCTGTAAAACCAAATTGACTAGAAAAAAGAAGACGAGATGCAGCCCTATGGCTAAACACTCTCTCTCTAGGGCCCGAATTTACAAGAAAGTGAAGAAGTTCTTCAGTCTATCCAAGCAGACTCTGACAGACAGGACAGAGTTTTTGGAAAACATTGCTGATGTTCAACTAAACACTGAACCCTCCTCAAGCCAGAGTATCTCCCACACCTCTGTGGATGAACCCGGCCACAGCCCTAAATCACAGACTGAAGCTTCCAGCAATACCTTTCAACTAGATGAGCTAGTTGAAATGACAAACGAAAGACCTGCCAAACCTCCACAACCACAAGATGCTCCACTAGTGCAGCATCTCATACCTGTTGAGACCATTGAGCGCCATTCACCTGGGTTAACGAATGTAGCTTCAAACGTGAACGAGATCTGTGGTTTCGAAATTAAGCCTTCTGGTGCACCGCGCACACGCTTCATCACAGTTGCTAGTGCTGTAGCAATGGAGACTTCAGAGGACAATATTGTCTCTGGTGAAGAGAAAATGTCCAACATGACCAAATCTGAACATTTGGGTGATGACCTTAGTGATGTGATTCAAAAGAAGAGGAGCTTTGGCTTTCCATCTATTGTGGGCATGAAGGCTCCTCACATCAGATTTAGGTTTAAGGTATGGACACACATTGTCTGATTAACTCTGTTCTGAATTAATCATGTTAGTAATAAGACTAAAGTAATAATGCTATTGTCTGTTTTTCTTCATTTTCTTAATTTAATGTTTGCTCATCAAGAAATCAAACAAAGTTGGTCCATCTGAAGTGGCCTTTGATGACCATCAGCCTAACTGCTCTGGAAATCCTCAGGAAGGTGAGTACCTGAAACAAAACACACAGAAAATCACAGTGCTTGACACACCCATGCCAGTGTTTCATCAGCTTATTGTTCATAATATCATTCATACAATTCATAGAGTTGCTGAGTTTCTGATTCATCTTGTCTTTTGCAGCTTCACAGAAAAAATCTGCTTTGAAGACGCCATTTAAGAAAGCTCGTAAACGCCTGGCAAGGATGTTCTCAGCACTCCGCAAAGCCTTGCCCAACCCTTTTAGACATGGCAGTCAGCCGTCGTAAGCACTGCTTTCGAGACTCGGAACAAGTATTTGCTGTTTTCCTCAACTTTTGCATATTTGTCACCTTTCATTAATTCAAATTATTTAACTAAACATTCTAACAATTTACCTGAACTCTGCTACATAGCACTGACATAACCATACTATAAGCATGTCTATAGAAATATTATATGATTTCATAAGTTGTCAAGACAGATTAAGTCTTGTAACACAACATTTTTTATACTGACATTACTAATAGTAATATATCATGACAAATATTATAATGATAGATATCATAACTTTAAATTAGCCAGTGACACAAAACGTCACATTTTTAAACATTGTATTATGTGTCATGACATGCCATGTTATCGGTAATGATAACATGGTTAAACACACGCATATTTAATCTTAAAAAATAATAATAATTTGGTTCACAAATGTAATTCTTATTTGGGAGGGGTTTCTGAAACCAACACAAGAGTAAAGTCAGATATACATCCATTTAGACTGTTCATTCAATGGTGCTGCACCTTCAAAAATGTCTTTTAGCCATCATTTATACACACAAAACAACCTCTGCTAGCTTCTGAAACTGCAGTCAGAAATGTGCAACCAGAACTCAGTTTCATTTTGTGAATTTCATCATAAGCCAGATAAGAAGACTCTTTCCAGGGCCAGACTCTTTCTTAGACCAAGTGCAGCATCTCATATCTGAGAGTCAAATGTTCCATCCAGGCTCTTTCAGCACTAATCGGACACGAAAGTCCATGAAACTCAGTTCATACATGAGAAGGATAAGTCAGGAATGTCTCCTGGAGTCATTTAAAAGCAAGATCATCAGTTTAAACAAGTGTATGCAGATTTTTGGGAGGTGTAGCCACTTTGCTCTCGCCTAGAAAGAGACCCAAACTTTCATCCTCAGCTGAGGAGAAATTGTTTCAGATGTTAAGGAACACTGGTGACGTCCTGCTATTCAGATGTGTCTTCTGAAAGCCATCATTCATACCCACAGAACATCTGGAGTCTGCAGCTTCTGCAACTGAGTTCTGGTTCTGTTTGCACATCTTTTTTTTAAAGGTGTTGAGGGACTGTATAGAAGTCTGAATCAGCCACTTCAGATTATGTGCATTCCTCTGGCCCTCTGCACCTTTTCAGAGATGTCCAACCAGAACCAGAACTCTGATTCAGAAGCTGCAGACTCCAGATGTTTTATGGGTGTGAATGATGGCTTTCAGAAGGCACATCTGAATAGCAGGACGTCACCGGTTTTCCTCACCATCTAAAACAATTTCTCCTCAGCTGAGGATGCTCAGTAAACATCATTCTGATCAAGATGTTGGCATTTGTTTTGTGAAGGTGTTTTTAACCGAAGGTCATGGGTAAGGAACAGTCTACTGAGGGATCCCATGCAGGCTCCCACAAAATCAACATACGCTACAAAAGGAAAGTCGGGCAAAGATCCAAAACATCTGTCTCCTGTGTATAATTGTAATACCTGATTATATTTAAATCTGCAGTTCTTATTTGGGAGGGGTTTCTGAAACCAACACAAGAGTAAAGTCCTATATACATCCATTTAGACTGTTCATTCAATGGTGCTGCACCTTCAAAAATGTCTTTTAGCCATCATTTATACACAGAAAACAACCTCTGCTAGCTTCTGAAACTGCAGGTTCTGTTTGCACATCTTTACAAAGGTGTTGAGGGACTGTACAGAAGTCTGAATCAGCCACTTCAGATTTTGTGCATTCCTCTGCCCCTCTGCACCTTTTCAGAGATGTGCAACCAGAACTCAGTTTCATTTTGCTCTGTGAATTTCATCATAAGCCAGATAAGAAGACTCTTTCCAGGGCCAGACTCTGTCTCAGACCAAGTGCAGCATCTCATATCTGAGAGTCAAATGTTCCATCCAGACACTTTCAGCACTAATCGGACGCTCCACAATGGGAAAGTCCATGAAACTCAGTTCATACATGAGAAGGATAAGTCAGGAATGTCTCCTGGAGTCATTTAAAAGCAAGATCATCAGTTTAAACAAGTGTATGCAGATTTTTGGGAGGTGTAGCCACTTTGCTCTCGCCTAGAAAGAGACCCAAACTGTCATCCTCAGCTGAGGAGAAATTGTTTCAGATGTTAAGGAACACTGGTGACGTCCTGCTATTCAGATGTGTCTTCTGAAAGCCATCATTCATACCCACAGAACATCTGGAGTCTGCAGCTTCTGCAACTGAGTTCTGGTTCTGTTTGCACATCTTTTTTTTAAAGGTGTTGAGGGACTGTACAGAAGTCTGAATCAGCCACTTCAGATTATGTGCATTCCTCTGCCCCTCTGTACCTTTTCAGAGATGTGCAACCAGAAACAGAACTCTGATTCAGAAGCTGCAGACTCCAGATGTTTTGTGGGTGTGAATGATGGCTTTCAGAAGGCACATCTGAATAGCAGGACGTCACCGGTTTTCCTCACCATCTAAAACAATTTCTCCTTAGCTGAGGATGCTAAGTAAACATCATCGTAATCAAGATGATGGCATTTGTTTTGTGAAGGTCTTTTTAACTGAAGGTCATGATTAAGGAACAGTCTACTGAGGGATCCCATGCAGGCTCCCGCAGAATCAACACACGCTACAAAAGGAAAGTCGGGCAAAGATCCAACACATCTGTCTCTTGTGTATAATTGCAATACCTGATTATATTTAAATCTGCAGTTGTTTATAAAAAGCTCTAACAGACATCCCTGACTTGAGTGACAAGGAATGATAGTCAATAACAAGCTATGACCTCATCCATGACATGTTTATGGCACAGTTATGTAGCAGAAATATTCAATGAGTATAAGACAATCTGAGTAAACCCAAAGTACAGCTTTTAAATAATCATTTTAAAGTTTTTTTTTTTTTTTTTTTAAAAAGAGAAAAGTCTAAACAAATACATTTAAATTGAGATTCTTGTGACAAATATGCAATAAAACAGAGGAAACCAGAGCCGAGACTTTTTAGGGCACTGTATCTTAATAAAAGAGCTCTGCAGCATAGTCCTGTGTGTATGTGCTTATTTCATTTGCTACAATTCAATCAATTCAACACCCACACCTAACCAGGACCACCCCCTTCATCCATATGGTAACCAGCTACTGCGTTGCAAGCTCTTCACAGGAGTCATCAGATAGGCACCTACTTTTGTCAGTGTTTTGCTGAATTAAGCCCACGATACCTTCAGAAGGTTCAACAGTGAAGTCACTTCCCTGTTTCCTGCTTTCAGATGGTGACGTTTCACAGGGTTTTTAGAAAAAATGCAATTTTATTTTTCTGACATTATTTAGGGGTTATAGATCTGTACACACACATAGCCTAATACTTACAGCAAGTACAGCTTCAAGCCATATAGGGAAAGAAGCTACGAGCTTGGCACAGGTTTCCTGGACATTTTTGTCCATTCCTCTTGGTATATCGATGTAAGCTCCGTCAGGTTGATGGGAAGCGTCGGTACACAGCCATTTTCAGCTTCTTCCACAAATGTTCAATTGGATTCAGGTCTGGGCTCTGGTTGGACCACTCAAGGACGTTCACAGACATTCTTGGAAGCCACTCCTTTGTTCTCATGGCTGTGTGCTTTGGGTCTTTGTCATGTTGGAAAGTAAACCTTTGCCCCAGTCTGAGGTCCAGAGTGCTCTGGAGCAGGTTTTCTTCAAGGATCCTGGTGTACTGCATTCATCTTTCTCTCTATCAGGACAAGTCTCCCCAGTCCCACTGCTGAAAAACATCCTCACATCATATTGCTGCCACTACCACCATGCTTCACTGTAGGGATAGCATTTGCTATTTAATGAGCGGTGCTTAGTTTCTAAGGAGTGGCTTCTGTCTGGCCACTCTACCATAAAGGCGTGATTTGTACACTGCAGTCTGGACGGTTGATCTTCTGAAAGGTTCCTTAACCTCCCCAAGGATACGCTGGAGCTCTGTCAGAGTGACCCCGGGGTTCCTGCTTACCTCCTTGACCAAGACCTGTCTTCCCCAATCGCTCAGTTTGGCTGAGCAGTCAGGTTTAGGAAGATTCTGGTGGCTCTCAACCTCTTCCATTTACAATTGATAGTGGCCAGCTAACAGAGAAGATTATAACTTTTAGGAAAGTTAGCTTATAGCGTTACAGAAAAAGTGTTCCCGGAACGTTCCAAAAACATGTGCCTCAATAATGGTTTGAATATTATTAGAACGTTTCTCACACAACGTTCCCAGTTAGACAACCACTAACGTTACGGAAACGTTAAATTTCCAAAACAAACATTAAAACATCACTGATAAAGCACTGGAACATCTAACATGGAATATTTAACTAATGTGACATTATGTTTTCCATATAAATAATTAGAGCTTTTATTTAAATATTGAATATAATTAAATATAGTTTGTGAATTTACAAAGATAATACAAAACATTTAAATGATTTATTAACATTAATTTTAATGTCTTTCAAATGTACCCAAATAAACAAATGAAGGCATCTCCTCTTTTAAAACGCCAGCACAGCAGCAGAGATTGAAGTGAACAGCTCTCTACACTCACTGGTTCCCAACACCATGATGTCACCTCATTTTAGCAGGAAGGCATTCAGTGGAGACAGCGAGAAGGTGAACTGAGTCATGGTTTCTTCAAATAGTTTGCTTCTGTTGATTGATTTTTTGTCTTTGAAATAGGCCGTCACTTCTCAAAGTAACTTCTTGACTTTAATGCTTTGTCTAGACCCACGTTTCATAAATATTTTTACATAAATGACAGAAATACATGTTGTCCTGTGTTGTTAAATGTTAGCATATGAAATGTCATTGAAAAGATGTTGTGTGAGGTGGAGCTGCTACTCTACATTCATCCCTCCTCATTTATCCGACCAGCAAAGAGACAAGCCGGCCCATTCCCCTTTCTGAATGATGGTTTAAAGCCTTATATTTCCGCTGTCCAATCACTGACTGAAAATCTGAACACTGCTACAGGCAGCTGGCAGCCCAGACCAAAAGATGATGTCGTGGTTTGTGTTGTCTTTTACGCATAATTAATATGAAGTCTAAGAAAAAAAGTATTTAAGAGAGAAATCCTGTCAGATGAGGTAAGATCTGTTCATAACTGTTTATTAGTCTTATTACTTCTCATTTCTAATCAGGAAACTTGGCTTTAATGGTTAAATTGTGATATTGAGATTTGATATCCTTTTGCCTCAAAAACTGTTTACTGAATTGTTCAATGATTATCCTGATGAAATAATTGCTTTTTCTTGTATTGATGAATTGGATTATTTGAGAGTTTGTTTTACAGAGTGATGCACTGTTCATTGTTCAATAGTGCTGAACTTTATTTTTCGTGTCTCACAAGACGCATTTATATTTACATCCCCCTCTGAAAATAAGGGGCAGGGTCAGCGTCGGGTTTGAGCATGTGCAGTACATTGTGGTGTGGACGTGGAGCGGTGTGGGTCTGCTCTGACCATGAGACTGAGTACTGTGAGTGTTGTGGGACTGGGCTCACGGCAGCACCCGCTGATGAGGACAGTAACTGAAGAACCTGTGTGTTCACCTTAGAGTCTCCAAAAGTCTCCAATAACACCAGAAAAAGTTGCTAGATTTGTTGCTAGTCACATTACTAGAGGGGTCTGAAAAGTCACTAGATATATCAACAAATACTAAATAATGTTGGGTATTGTGGGTTATAACTATCAACTTACTTGATAGTTATATCAACAGTATCATAACACTTTTTTGAGCCCTGTAAGTTAGCGTTAGCAATCGGTAAGTAGTGTTAGTTGCCAGTTTAGCTGGTCAAAGGCTTGTTAACATTTCCAAATAAGATTATTGGCATTTTCTCTCAACAACAAACAGATCAATGACTGTATACAGTCGTTGAGCCAGACTGACAGAGCTGCTCACAGCGTTGCCTGTAGGAATTGTTTAAATATCGGCCGTGTGCGCTCATTTATCGGCCGATGCGATTATCTAAAAATGTCAAAAAAGACTTTCATTCTCTCTAAAAGGTCAAGGTTATCTTCAAAATGTGTTTCTACTGCTCAACCTCAATCAGATTTTGTTGCTGATATTTTTTTTATATTTAATTTATTTATATTTATTGACTATTTACATATTTAAACATATTTGACTGCAATTGTCCAAGCATCACTAAAGTCAGAATATTTCGCTGACTGATTGTGTTATAAATTGGACAGTTAGTAATGCTTTTTACATGGCCACAGCTGAAATTAGATAATGATCAGATTATTAGTGTAGAGGGAGATTGGGGCACAAATTAATGTGGGGTAAAATATACTGTGTGTGTGTGTGTGTTGGGTGGTTAAAGTAAAGTGTTTATTTGTCATCATCTTTTCTACATGAGCTCATTGTACTATATGTACGTTTCTGATCTTTATCTTTAATATTCCCATTAATTCATATTAATTCCCATAATTACCTGTTAATTAACTTTGAATATTGTTAACCAACTTTGAATATACCCAGAATATTGCAACTCTAATCACAGCAAAATACAGTTGAAGCTAAATGGAGTTCTTCCTTTCCAGAAATGAGTGCCTAGAGGTAAGAAGTGCTACTACAGTCTTAGACTGGAGAGTCTAAATCTAGAGTCTAGAGTCTCTGTCTTACCATACTCAACACACGTCCGATCAGGACTAGTTGTGTGAAACTGTAGAAATTCTATTATATTCTTGATTAAAATTATTAAAAAAAAATGAATGAGCATGATTTTTTTGTATTCTGAAGGATTTTTCAAATTTATGGTTGTTGGTCAAGCAGAGACAACGCAGGACAGATGGGAGCCCATATGGTATGATCAGCCTATTTAGAGCTCAAATGATGGCTATACTTGATTAAAGATGCTACCTGGACTGATTTGCCATTTTTAGATACACCTGCTAAACAGGTTCACATTATAGGTTTGAAATTACTGACTACAGTCCATTTGCTACTGAACAACATATCAGCATCTATCAAAGGAAAGGTACCACCATATAACCCAGTACATTTGTACCATGTTGATGTGAAAATGGTCCACCATTCAGATATCTGGTCATCTGGTCACGTGTTGGACATGGAGGGTGACGAACTGTGCAGCAACAGATCAGCAACTGTAAACTACGTGTGGCCCAATATAGTAGGTCTACCTACGCAATTAATGCATGCACAAGGTAACTATACATAATAAACTGGTAGCTAAATGTCTAAATGTCTTATATCTCTGGCATTGATTTCATGCAGAAATTCAGGTAATGAAGAATTATAACATGATAGTAATACTGACGCATGCATACATCATGATTCATCATGTATGTGTAAGTTAGGAATTTAACTTTTTTCATTTTTTGGAGGACCACGGCCTTAACCCCACCTTCTCTAGGTCTTTTTACCTTTTATATACCCACACCCCACTGTCTATCTCTGTCCTAACAAACTTTGAGACCACTTCCTCCCCTTCTGCTGATGACTCCTGAAACGGGTTACTGGATTATTTGAAATAGGCCCAAAAGCCTGTGGGCTTGCAGAGACTGTCAAACCAAGCAGCAACAGTGTCTACAGCCTGAGGTGGTTGGAGTCTATGTGGACTATGAGGAGGGACAGGTGCCCTCCTACGATGCTACCATCTATACATTTACGCTGCTTTTTGAGGAAGCACTTTTTCCTGTCTAGATGGGAACTCAGTGAACATCATAAGACAACAGCCAGGTTCTCTCTTTATTAATCAACATATTATCATATGTTCTCTCATGAGGATAATGTATTGTAGCATAATCATTTCTGTACAATTATTACATTTAACCCACCAATGATTTTACCTGATTAGAAAGTATACATTATTTCCCCAGAACTGTTTACTTCTGGTACTGTGGGTCAGGTAAATTGTGGGACATGATGAAGTGAAAGATAAATTCAGTACACTACTTTTATTTTTTACTGTCACTAAATCATTTGATATCAGCTACTTAATAAAAATTGTATAAAACTATTAAACATTTTAGGGTTTCTGGGTTTAATTTGCTGCTTAATGACGTAGTTTGGAATTTCACTGTAGTCAGTGTAGTCGATGACATCACAATGTCCGTCTCCGGGCTACTGCGTTTCTAACATTCCATGTGACCGTGACCATTGAAAGAGCTGTTCATTTGGACATTGACCGTCTTGCAGGTAGGACCATCCCACTATTATCCTCCTCCTCCTCTCTCTTTATTCTGTTTATTAGTGCTAATATTAATCCTGAATGAATAATTAAGTAGAGAATGATGATTGATAATTAATTCAATTAATACTAATAAATAATGAACATAAACAGCCTAATACATGAACACCACAACAAGTTGTGAGCTTTCAAAAGTCACATGATCATATTTTCTGAAAAATACCTGGGTAGAGAGCTACATTCTGCTTTATTAGTAAGTGAATTCAGTTCAGAGAATCTCAGAAGTTGACAGTCTTCAATATAATAATAATAATAATAATAATAATAATAATAATAAACTGCTGCACTTTGATTAAATGATATATTATTAACATATGATGACAGTTCCTAAAAATGACATTCCCTCTAGTTGGGGCTGACTCTTACTCTCGTTCCCACTCTTTATTAATTCATTTTAATTGTGAAATTGTGTGTATTATTATTAATAATATTATTATTTATTATTAGTTCAGCTAAATGCAGTCTGAAGCTCAAACACAACACGGTTACACTTCTTTAATTTATTCTCAGTTTTGAACCACTGATCTCGAGCTTCTGATTGGTCAGAGTGAAAAGCAGGCCCAAGTGACACTTAGTGGACCAGACAGTAGCAGTTATTATTGAATCATCTGTAATCAAATGGTATTAGCTATTATATGGGGTGTTATATATTCAATATTTAAAATAATGTTCACATACGTAAAATCATGAAAATGCAATGTTCATTTAATAGATCAATGTAACTCTGTGTGGATGTTTACAGACCTGTAGTCTAAAAGGAGTTTATTTTAGAAACAATGATTTAAACAATTTGTTTGTTATATAGTGGAATATGTGTAACTAATCATACATGTGTTAAATTAAATAGAAATTATGACAAGCTTTAAAAAAATGCCTCAACATCTTCAACAGTAAAAGACCCAACAGTAACTACAGGAAAAGAAATGCAGTGCAGTCACTTCTGAGAAAGCAGGTGCTGACCCACATTCATCCATCATACACGTGTTCTAGACCACCAGACGTTCAATCAAGCTGCATAACTATTTTTCAAAATAGCTCAATATGTGTGTTCACATGCAGACACTGGTTGTAATGTAGTCTAGATTATGACACAACGTATGATCACTGGTAACTGAAAGCAGTGTCTCTTGAATTTCACCCGTAGAAAAGGACAAAAAGTAGAACGGCATTCAGAATCATCCAGGAATGACAGACAGCAGGGAGGAAACAGCGGGGGTGTCCCGACAAGAGTCCCCTCAACCGAAGGTCCAATTCTTTGAAGACGTTACGGACATTGTCTTCAGCCTGAGTGATGAGTATGTTTCTCCTCTGGGTTTCAGTTTCATTTTCTGTTCTGATGAGGAGAACAATATTAAACTCTTTATTAAACTCCTTTTAAAAACTTTATTTTGTTTTTTAGGGAATGGAGGGCAAACAATGTGCCAGAAGCAGTGAGTATCAAATATACAGCAGATGATACGTTTTTAAACTGAAACTGTATATAAGGTGTCACCCATCTGCAGAGGGCTGCAAGTTTTTTTCCTCAGTCAAGCATGAGGACACCTGATTCCACTTGTCTGCAGATCTCAGCCTTTAAGCAGTGAACTGTGTGTGATTCGCTTGGTTGGAATGAAAACCTGCAGCCACATCAGCCTTTTGTGGATAAGACTGATGACCCCTACCGTATGTAGTGTATAATCCTGGAATATTGACCATTCCTTTATTTATGAATTTATTAAGCAGAGAACAGGAGTGGAGTATGCGTCACTGGGCACAAATATCGTGAAATCCATCACAACATCAGTGATAATAAGTTACCAGCCAACTCTTATTCACCTGGTGGAAGTAGAATCAGTTCTGTCAGAGGAAGAAATGCTTAAGGACACAGCTGAAGATGAGTCAAAGTGTCTACCCAGCACCTCTAATTTTGCCATGAACCCTCCACCTTCACCTGAATGCTCAGCTCAAAGGTAACCCTAACAAGCCTAAGAGAGACTTGTCTTTACCTTTAGAGTCTTCTCATTTCCTCTCATCCAGTTGGGGTTACTGACCATCACAGTTTTGTAGTAATTCTGGACTCTTTTCATCAGCTTTCACAAGCCTCACTGTCCTAATATCGACACGATTCTTTGCTGATATAGGATGACTTAATCCTAACCATTTTAATCTCTATATCTCTACTGACAATTTTCTTTTTCTGCTTTGTCTTTTTGGATTACATCAAGATCCCCAATGGACACAGCTGATTTAATGGGCAATGCCGTGGATGATATAGTCAGCGAGGTGAAAATGACTGTGCGAAAGGCAATCCATAGAGTTTCCTCCTGTAAAACCAAATTGACTAGAAAAAAGAAGACGAGATGCAGCACTATGGCTAAACACTCTCGCTCTAGGGCCCGAATTTACAAGAAAGTGAAGAAGTTCTTCAGTCTATCCAAGCAGACTCTGACAGACAGGACAGAGTTTTTGGAAAACACTGCTGATGTTCAACTAAACACTGAACCCTCCTCAACCCAGAGTATCTCCCACACCTCTGTGGATGAACCCGGCCACAGCCCTAAATTACAGACTGAAGCTTCCAGCAATACCTTTCAACTAGATGAGCTAGTTGAAATGACAAACGAAACATTTTGTCCTGTGTTGTTAAATGTTAGCATATGAAATGTCATTGAGGTGGAGCTGCTACTCTACATTCATCCCTCCTCATTTATCCGTCCAGCAAAGAGACAAGCCGGCCCATTCCCCTTTCTGAATGATGGTTTAAAGCCTTATATCTCCTCTGTCCAATCACTGACTGTAAATCTGAACACTGCTACAGGCAGCTGGCAGCCCAGTCCAAAAGATGATGTTGTGGTTTGTGTTGTCTTTTTTGCATAATTAATGAGAAGTCTGAGAAAAAAGTGTTTAAGAGAGAAATCCTGTCAGATGAGGTAAGATCGGTTCATAACTGTTTATTAGTCTTATTACTTCTCATTTCTAATCAGGAAACTTGGCTTTAATGGTTAAATTGTGATATTGAGATTTGATATCCTGTTGCCTCAAAAACTGTTTACTGAATTGTTCAGTAATTATCCTGATCAAATAATTGCTTTTTCTTGTATTGTTGAATTGGATTATTTGAGAGTTTGTTTTACAGAGTTATGCACTGTTCATTGTTTAATAGTGCTGAACTATATTTTTCGTGTCTTACAAGACGCATTTATATTT
This sequence comes from Salminus brasiliensis, assembly GCF_030463535.1. NCBI lineage: Eukaryota > Metazoa > Chordata > Actinopteri > Characiformes > Bryconidae > Salminus > Salminus brasiliensis. The sequence goes on from NC_132886.1 coordinate 20,060,549, forward strand.
ACATCCCGCTCCAAAAATAAGGGGCAGGGTCAGCGACGGGTTTGGGCATGTGCAGTACATTGTGGTGTGGACGTGGAGCGGTGTGGGTCTGCTCTGACCGTGAGACTGAGCACTGTGAGTGTTGTGGGACTGGGCTCACGGCAGCACCCGCTGATGAGGACAGTAACTGAAGAACCTGTGTGTTCACCTTAGAGTCTCCAAAAGTCTCCAATAACACCAGAAAAAGTTGCTATATTTATTGCTAGTCCCTTTGCTAGAGGGGTCTAAAAAGCCACTAGATATATCAATAACGTTGGGTATTGTAGGTTATAACTATCAACTTACTTGATAGTTATATCAACAGTATCATAACACTTTTTTGAGCCCTGTAAGTTAGCGTTAGCAATTGGTAAGTAGCGTTAGTTGCCAGTTTAGCTGGTCAAAGGCTTGTTAACATTTCCAAATAAGATTATTGGCATTGTCTCTCAACAACAAACAGACCAATGACTGTATACAGTCGTTGAGCCAGACTGACAGAGCTGCCCACAGTGTTGCCTGTAGGAATTGTTTAAATATCGGCCTTGTGCGTTCATTTACAGGCTGATACGATTATCTAAAAATGTCAAAAATCAACAGATTAATCGGTCCATCACTACTTCTGACAGACTTTCATTCTCTCCAAATGGTCAAGGTTATCTTCAAAATGTGTTTCTACTGCTCAACCTCAATCAGATTTTGTTGCTAATATTTTTTATATTTAATTTATTTATATTTATTGACTATTTACATATTTAAACATGTTTGACTGCAAATATGCTTTTTACATGGCCACTGCTGAAATTAGATAATGATCAGATTATTAGTGTAGAGGGAGATTGGGGCACAAATTAATGTGAGGCAAAATATACTGTGTGTGTGTGTGTGTGTGTGTGTGTGTGTGTGTGTGTGTGTGTGTGTTGGGTGGTTAAAGTAAAGTAATTATTTGTCATCATCTTTTCTACATGAGCTCATTGTACTATATGGACCAGGCCACAGACAGACAGGCTAAACCGACCGTCTGCGAGCTGCTTTGAGACGTCACCCAAGTTTTACAATATTGAGACTGTGTCTGTGCCCCGAATTAAACCTAAACATAGAACATCTAAATCAGCTCGTGTTAATAATTTAATCAGTGTTAAATCCTCTCAATCAAACGAAAACAACAGCTCCTCAGACCTAAAGCTCGATCTACTTAACATTAGATCACTAATCTCGAAAGCAGTGATCATAAATGAAATTATATGTGATTAGAAACTAGACGCTTTTTTTGTCTCACTGAAACCTGGATTAGACCTGATCAATATATAGCACTAAATGAAGCCACCCCCACAGGTTATAAATATGTACATAGCCCTAGATTATCAGGCAGAGGAGGTGGAGTATGTATAATCTACCAGAATACACTAGAGATTATTCAAAAATACTGTAACACCTTCACTTCTTTTGAGATTCTCTACATTAATATATCAAATCCAGCCACAAATAAAAATACATTCACATTGATTAATATTTATAGGCCTTCAGGGCCCTATTCTGAATTTTTAAAAGAATTTAGTAATTTTGCTGCGGACTTGGCAGTGTGCAGCGACAAAGTTATAATAGTAGGAGACTTTAATATTCACTTCGAAAAAGCAGACGATCCATTAACAATGGCGTTTGTTTCCATTTTAGATTCTGTTGGCATTGCACAAAACGTAACTGGACCCACACATTACTGTAATCATACCCTAGATTTAGTCCTGACCCTGGGTGTTAGCATTGATCAGCTAAATATTCTACCTCAGAGCTCAGTAATATCAGATCATTATCTAATCTCCTTTGAGCTACATCTTAGGCAAAATGTAAATTTGTCCCCCAAACAAAATTAACAAACGGTCTAGAAAATATCCTTCGATCAACCTTAGACAAAGTAGCACCGTTTAAAAATAAAATGTTGAGGCAAAAAAGGCTTGCACCGTGGTACAGTGATCATACTCGTACCTTAAAACAAAGGTAACTAGAGCGTAAATGGCGGACAATCAAACTAGAGGTTTTCCACTCCGCGTGGAAGGACAGCCTTAATAAATATAGAAAGGCACTCATTAAAGCTCGCTCAGTGTATTTGGCCTCGCTGATCGAGAAAAACAAAAACAATCCCAGAGTTAGACAGATACTTAACCCCAGATTCCAACATCTTTAACCAGTCTTGTTTTAATGGACTATTTTAATAATAAAATAGAAAATATTAGACAACAAATCTAACCCTGCTTATTAAATCAAACATGGTCATCACCTGATGTAGCTGCTTTAGAACAAAACTTAGTTGTAGAACAAAGGCTGGAAGCCTTCTACCCACTTCCACAGCCAGAACTAGAAAAAATTATTTCCTCATCAAATTGTACAACCTGTCCACTCTACCCAATTCCCTCTAAACTGCTAAAAGAAATACTCCCAATTATAATCAGACCTCTTTTAACAATTGTAAATTTATCCCTTTGCCTTGGGCATGTACCCCAAACCCTTAAAATAGCAGTTATAAAACCTTTAATCAAGAAACCAAATCTTGATCCTAGCGTATTATCTAATTATAGGCCCATCTCCAACTTAACATTCGTATCTAAGATATTAGACAAAGCTTTGGCCCAACAACTCTGCTTATACCTGAGTAAAAATTACATGTATGAGAAATTCCAATCTGAATTTAGACCAAATCACAGCACAGAGACAGCCCTAGTGAAGATTACAAATGATCTCCTTCTTGCCTCTGATCAAGGCTACGTATCTTTATTAGTCCTACTAGACCTTAGTGCAGCCTTTGATACAGTAGATCATACTATATTACTAGAAAGATTAGAGAAAATGGTTGGAATCACAGGGACAGCCCCATCATGGTTCCAATCTTATCTAACGGCTCAGTTATAAGCAGACATGGCGTTAATTTCCATTTTTATGTAGATGACACACAGCTCTATATTTCAGCCAAACCTGATGATAAATTTAGACTACAGAAAATGGAGGACTGTGTAAAGGATATAAAACTCTGGATGTCACATAACTTCCTTCTTCTTAACAGTGACAAAACCGAGGTTCTCCTTTTAGGTCCAAAAGACACTAGACATAAACTATCTGACGTAATGTTAGACTTGGCCGATGCTTCCATCATTCCTAGTTTAGCAGCTAAAAATCTTGGTGTCACATTTGACTCAGATTTATCATTTGAGCAACATATAGCTAATATTAGTAGAACAGCCTTTATGCAGCTTAGGAACATCTCCAAACTAAGAAACTCCTTATCACTACAAGATGCAGAAAAGCTAGTACATGCTTTTATTACCTCAAGGCTAGATTACTGTAATGCACTACTGTCAGGTTGTTCCAGCAGGACCTTCAATAAACTTCAGGTGGTGCAAAATGCTGCAGCCAAGGTCCTTACTAAAACTAGAAAATTTGACCATATCAGTCCAGTTCTATCAGCACTTCATTGGCTCCCAGTTACATTCCGTATCAAATACAAAATTCTTCTATTAACATATAAGGCCCTACATGGCCTCGCTCCTGAGTACCTGCGGGATCTTATTGTATACTACGAACCATCAAGACTACTTAGATCTCAGGGTGCTGGCCTCTTTCTCTTGCGCAAAATTCAGAAAACCTCAGCAGGGGGAAGAGCCTTTTCTTATAAAGCCCCCCAACTCTGGAATAACCTTCCAGATAATGTTTGGGACTCAGACACCGTCTCAATCTTTAAATCTAAGCTGAAAACTCATATGTTTAGTTTAGCTTTTGGTAATTAATGTTTCTTAGAGAAAGGTTGAAGGTCCAGGGGTTCGCGGACCCAGGGAATTGTAGTACACTGAGATGCTGGAGCTGTCGTCTCGCTGCCTACACGCGATCACTCAGGTTTTTTGACAGTGGAGCAGATAGATGCTGGTGTTTTCAGGGTGCACCCGTGTCCGTGTTACCTTCTGGCTCTCTCCTTTTAATTAGGCTGTTACAATCAGACATGCCAGAGTCGTTAGACACACTCTGATGCGGATGCTCAACATTCTCCGCCCTCCATAAAATTCCTCTCAGAACTAACTTTCTCTTTCTCTTTTCTCTTTACGCTCTCCGAGTAAATGGCCACCCAGCCCGACCTGCTGGAAGACTGCCCGCTGAGGTCCCCTCTACCTGCGTCAAACCAGCTGCCACCTATCAGTCCGGCCAGCAGGCCTCCCCACCCGCCACCACCCATGGCGGACCGACGGCTCTCCCGCCTGCCGCCTGTTTGGTGGCCGTGTTGAAACCTAGATGGACTCGTGGCTGTCTGACACTATTAATATCACCACTATTAACTTTCTGTTGTATCTGGTTTAGTAATTTTTACCATTAATGTTTAAATAGTTCTGACCAGAGGAGGATGGGTCCCCCTTGTGAGTCTTGGTTCCTCCAAGGTTTCTTCCTCCAGCTTTGAGGGAGTTTTTCCTTGCCACTGTCGCCGTTTGGCTTGCTCAAGGGGGGTCCTTCATGTTATTTCTTCTTTCTTCTCTGTCTCTGTCCTTTATTAAGTACTAATTATGTTAAGCTGCTTCGACAACAGTTGTAAAAAGCGCTATACAAATAAATCTGACTTGACTTGACTTTATCTTTAATATTCCCATTAATTCATATTAATTCCCATAATTACCTGTTAATTAACTTTGAATATTGTTAACCAACTTTGAATATACCCAGAATATTGCAACTCTAATCACAGCACAATACAGTTGAAGCTAAATGGAGTTCTTCCTTTCCAGAAATTACAGTGCTTAGAGGTAAGAAGTGCTACTACAGTCTTAGACTGGAGAGTCTAAATCTAGAGTCTAGAGTCTCTGTCTTACCATACTCAACACACGTCCGATCAAGACTAATTGTGTGAAACTGTAAAAATTCTATTATATTCTTGATTAAAATTCTAAAAAAAAAAAAAAAAAGAATGAACATGATTTTTTTGTATTCTGAAAGATGTTTCAAATTTATGGTTGTTGTTGGATGATGGCTATACTTGATTAAAGATGCTACCTGGACTGATTTGCCATTTTTAGATACACCTGCTAAACACCTGCTACTACACAACGTATCAGCAGCCATCAAAGGAAAGGTACCACCATATAACCCAGTACATTTGTACCATGTTGATGTGAAAATGGTCCACCATTCAGATATCTGATCATCTGGTCACGTGTTGGACATGGAGGGTGATGAACTGTGCAGCAACAAATCAGCAACTGTAAACTACGTGTGGCCCAATATAGTAGGTCTACCTACGCAATTAATGCATGCACAAGGTAATACGTATACAAGGTATACATAATAAACTGGTAGCTAAATGTCTAAATGTCTTATATCTCTGGCATTGATTTCATGCAGAAATTTAGCCTACGTTCAGGTAATGAAGAATTATAACATGATAGTAATACTGACACATGCATACATCATGATTCATCACGTAAGTGGAAGTTAGGAATTTAACTTTTTTCATTTTTTGGAGGACCACGGCCTTAACCCCACCTTCTCTAGGTCTTTTTCCCTTTTATATACCCACACCCCACTGTCTATCTCTGTCCTAACAAACTTTGAGACCACTTCCTCCCCTTCTGCTGATGACTCCTGAAACGGGTTACTGGATTATTTGAAATAGGCCCAAAAGCCTGTGGGCTTGCAGAGACTGTCAAACCAAGCAGCAACAGTGTCTACAGCCTGAGGTGGTTGGAGTCTATGTGGACTATGAGGAGGGACAGGTGCCCTCCTACGATGCTACCATCTATACATTTACGCTGCTTTTTGAGGAAGCACTTTTTCCTGTCTAGATGGGAACTCAGTGAACATCATAAGACAACAGCCAGGGTCTCTCTTTATTAATCAACATATTATCATATGTTCTCTCATGAGGATAATGTATTGTAGCATAATCATTTCTGTACAATTATTACATTTAACCCACCAATGATTTTACCTGATTAGAAAGTATACATTATTTCCCCAGAACTGTTTACTTCTGGTACTGTGGGTCAGGTAAATTGTGGGACATGATGAAGTGAAAGATAAATTCAGTACACTACTTTTATTTTTTACTGTCACTAAATCATTTGATATCAGCTACTTAATAAAAATTGTATAAAACTATTAAACATTTTAGGGTTTCTGGGTTTAATTTGCTGCTTAATGACGTAGTTTGGAATTTCACTGTAGTCAGTGTAGTCGATGACATCACAATGTCCGTCTCCGGGCTACTGCGTTTCTAACATTCCATGTGACCGTGACCATTGAAAGAGCTGTTCATTTGGACATTGACCATCTTGCAGGTAGGACCATCCCACTATTATCCTCCTCCTCCTCTCTCTTTATTCTGTTTATTAGTGCTAATATTAATCCTGAATGAATAATTAAGTAGAGAATGATGATTGATAATTAATTCAATTAATACTAATAAATAATGAACATAAACAGCCTAATACATGAACACCACAACAAGTTGTGAGCTTTCAAAAGTCACATGATCATATTTTCTGAAAAATACCTGGGTAGAGAGCTACATTCTGCTTTATTAGTAAGTGAATTCAGTTCAGAGAATCTCAGAAGTTGACAGTCTTCAATATAATAATAATAATAATAATAATAATAATAATAATAATAAACTGCTGTACTTTGATTAAATGATATATTATTAACATATGATGACAGTTCCTAAAAATGACATTCCCTCTAGTTGGGGCTGACTCTTACTCTCGTTCCCACTCTTTATTAATTCATTTTAATTGTGAAATTGTGTGTATTATTATTAATAATATTATTATTTATTATTAGTTCAGCTAAATGCAGTCTGAAGCTCAAACACAACACGGTTACACTTCTTTAATTTATTCTCAGTTTTAAACCACTGATCTCGAGCTTCTGATTGGTCAGAGTGAAAAGCAGGCCCAAGTGACACTTAGTGGACCAGACAGTAGCAGTTATTATTGAATCATCTGTAATCAAATGGTATTAGCTATTATATGGGGTGTTATATATTCAATATTTAAAATAATGTTCACATACGTAAAATCATGAAAATGCAATGTTCATTTAATAGATCAATGTAACTCTGTGTGGATGTTTACAGACCTGTAGTCTAAAAGGAGTTTATTTTAGAAACAATGATTTAAACAATTTGTTTGTTATATAGTGGAATATGTGTAACTAATCATACATGTGTTAAATTAAATAGAAATTATGACAAGCTTTAAAAAAATGCCTCAACATCTTCAACAGTAAAAGACCCAACAGTAACTACAGGAAAAGAAATGCAGTGCAGTCACTTCTGAGAAAGCAGGTGCTGATCCACATTCATCCATCATACACGTGTTCTAGACCACCAGACGTTCAATCAAGCTGCATAACTATTTTTCAAAATAGCTCAATATGTGTGTTCACATGCAGACACTGGTTGTAATGTAGTCTAGATTATGACACAACGTATGATCACTGGTAACTGAAAGCAGTGTCTCTTGAATTTCACCCGTAGAAAAGGACAAAAAGTAGAACGGCATTCAGAATCATCCAGGAATGACAGACAGCAGGGAGGAAACAGCGGGGGTGTCCCGACAAGAGTCCCCTCAACCGAAGGTCCAATTCTTTGAAGACGTTACGGACATTGTCTTCAGCCTGAGTGATGAGTATGTTTCTCCTCTGGGTTTCAGTTTCATTTTCTGTTCTGATGAGGAGAACAATATTAAACTCTTTATTAAACTCCTTTTAAAAACTTTATTTTGTTTTTTAGGGAATGGAGGGCAAACAATGTGCCAGAAGCAGTGAGTATCAAATATACAGCAGATGATACGTTTTTAAACTGAAACTGTATATAAGGTGTCACCCATCTGCAGAGGGCTGCAAGTTTTTTTCCTCAGTCAAGCATGAGGACACCTGATTCCACTTGTCTGCAGATCTCAGCCTTTAAGCAGTGAACTGTGTGTGATTCGCTTGGTTGGAATGAAAACCTGCAGCCACATCAGCCTTTTGTGGATAAGACTGATGACCCCTACCGTATGTAGTGTATAATCCTGGAATATTGACCATTCCTTTATTTATGAATTTATTAAGCAGAGAACAGGAGTGGAGTATGCGTCACTGGGCACAAATATCGTGAAATCCATCACAACATCAGTGATAATAAGTTACCAGCCAACTCTTATTCACCTGGTGGAAGTAGAATCAGTTCTGTCAGAGGAAGAAATGCTTAAGGACACAGCTGAAGATGAGTCAAAGTGTCTACCCAGCACCTCTAATTTTGCCATGAACCCTCCACCTTCACCTGAATGCTCAGCTCAAAGGTAACCCTAACAAGCCTAAGAGAGACTTGTCTTTACCTTTAGAGTCTTCTCATTTCCTCTCATCCAGTTGGGGTTACTGACCATCACAGTTTTGTAGTAATTCTGGACTCTTTTCATCAGCTTTCACAAGCCTCACTGTCCTAATATCGACACGATTCTTTGCTGATATAGGATGACTTAATCCTAACCATTTTAATCTCTATATCTCTACTGACAATTTTCTTTTTCTGCTTTGTCTTTTTGGATTACATCAAGATCCCCAATGGACACAGCTGATTTAATGGGCAATGCCGTGGATGATATAGTCAGCGAGGTGAAAATGACTGTGCGAAAGGCAATCCATAGAGTTTCCTCCTGTAAAACCAAATTGACTAGAAAAAAGAAGACGAGATGCAGCACTATGGCTAAACACTCTTGCTCTAGGGCCCGAATTTACAAGAAAGTGAAAAAGTTCTTCAGTCTATCCAAGCAGACTCTGACAGACAGGACAGAGTTTTTGGAAAACACTGCTGATGTTCAACTAAACACTGAACCCTCCTCAACCCAGAGTATCTCCCACACCTCTGTGGATGAACCCGGCCACAGCCCTAAATTACAGACTGAAGCTTCCAGCAATACCTTTCAACTAGATGAGCTAGTTGAAATGACAAACGAAAGACCTGCCAAACCTCCACAACCACAAGATGCTCCACGAGTGCAGCATCTCATACCTGTTGAGACCATCGAGTGCCATTCACCTGGGTTAACGAATGTAGCTTCAAACGTGAACGAGATCTGTGGTTTGGACATTAAGCCTCCTGGTGCACCGCGCACACGCTTCATCACAGTTGCTAGTGCTGTAGCAATGGAGACTTCAGAGGACAATATTGTCTCTGATGAAGAGAAAATGTCCAACATGAATAAATCTGAACATTTGGATGATGACCTCAATGATGTGATTCAAAAGAAGAGGAGCTTTGGCTTTCCATCTATTGTGGGCATGAAGGCTCCTCACATCAGATTTAGGTTTAAGGTATGGACACACATTGTCTGATTAACTCTGTTCTGAATTAATCATGTTAGTAATAAGACTAAAGTAATAATGCTATTGTGGTGTGTCTGTTTTTCTTCATTTTCTTAATTTAATGTTTGCTCATCAAGAAATCAAACAAAGTTGGTCCATCTGAAGTGGCCTTTGATGACCATCAGCCTAACTGCTCTGGAAATCCTCAGGAAGGTGAGTACCTGAAACAAAACACACAGAAAATCACAGTGCTTGACACACCCATGCCAGTGTTTCATCAGCTTATTGTTCATAATATCATTCATACAATTCATAGAGTTGCTGAGTTTCTGATTCATCTTGTCTTTTGCAGCTTCACAGAAAAAATCTGCTTTGAAGACGCCATTTAAGAAAGCTCGTAAACGCCTGGCAAGGATGTTCTCAGCACTCCGCAAAGCCTTGCCCAACCCTTTTAAACATGGCAGTCAGCCGTTGTAAGCACTGCTTTCGAGACTCGGAACAAGTATTTGCTGTTTTCCTCTACTTTTGCATATTTGTCACCTTTCATTAATTCAAATTATTTAACTAAACATTCTAACAATTTACCTGAACTCTGCTACATAGCACTGACATAACCATACCATAAGCATGTCTAGAGAAATACTGTATGATTTCATAAGTTGTCAAGACAGATTAAGTCTTGTAACACAACAATATTATACTGACATTACTAATAGTAATATATCATGACAAATATTATAATGATAGATATCATAACTTTAAATTAGCATGTGACACAAAACGTCACATTTTTAAACACTGTATTATGTGTCATGACGTTATGTTATCGGTAATGATAACATGGTCAAACACACGCATATTTAATCTTTAAAAATAATAATAATTTGGTTCACAAATGTAATTCTTAATTGGGAGCGGTTTCTGAAACCAACACAAGAGTAAAGTCCTATATACATCCATTTAGACTGTTCATTCAATGGTGCTGCACCTTCAAAAATGTCTTTTAGCCATCATTTATACACACAAAACAACCTCTGCTAGCTTCTGAAACTGCAGGTTCTGTTTGCACATCTTTACAAAGGTGTTGAGGGACTGTACAGAAGTCTGAATCAGCCACCTCAGATTATGTGCGTTCATTTGCCCCTCTGCACCTATTCAGAAATGTGCAACCAGAACTGAGTTTCATTTTGCTCTGTGAATTTCATCATAAGCCAGATAAGAAGACCCTTTCCAGGGCCAGACTCTGTCTCAGACCAAGTGCAGCATCTCATATCTGAGAGTCAAATGTTCCATCCAGACACTTTCAGCACTAATCGGACGCTCCACAATGGGAAAGTCCATGAAACTCAGTTCATACATGAGAAGGATAAGTCAGGAATGTCTCCTGGAGTCATTTAAAAGCAAGATCATCAGTTTAAACAAGTGTATGCAGATTTTTGGGAGGTGTAGCCACTTTGCTCTCACCTAGAAAGAGACCCAAACTGTCATCCTCAGCTGAGGAGAAATTGTTTCAGATGTTAAGGAACACTGGTGACGTCCTGCTATTCAGATGTGTCTTCTGAAAGCCATCATTCATACCCACAGAACATCTGGAGTTTGCAGCTTCTGCAACTGATTTCTGGTTCTGTTTGCACATCTTTTTTTTAAAGGTGTTGAGGGACTGTACAGAAGTCTGAATCAGCCACTTCAGATTATGTGCATTCCTCTGCCCCTCTGTACCTTTTCAGAGATGTGCAACCAGAACCAGAACTCTGATTCAGAAGCTGCAGACTCCAGATGTTTTGTGGGTGTGAATGATGGCTTTCAGAAGGCACATCTGAATGGCAGGACGTCACCAGTGCTCCTAACTATCTGAAACAATTTCTCCTTAGCTGAGGATGCTAAGTAAACATCATCGTGATCGAGATGATGGCATTTGTTTTGTGAAGGTCTTTTTAACTGAAGGTCATGGGTAAGGAACAGTCTACTGAGGCATCCCATGCAGGCTCCCGCAGCATCAACACACGCTACAAAAGGAAAGTTGGGCAAAGATCCAACACATCTGTCTCTTGTGTATAATTTTATTACCTGATTATATTTAAATCTGCAGTTGTTTAGAAATAGCTCTAATAGACATCCCTGACTTGAGTGACAAGGAATGATAGTGAATTACAAGCTATGACCTCATCCATGACATGTTTATCGCACAGTTATGTAGCAGAAATATTCAATGAGTATAAGACAATCTGAGTAACTTCAAAGTACAGCTTTTAAATTATGATTTTATTGATTTTCTCAAAAAAAAAAGAGAAAAGTCTAAACAAATGCATTTAAATTGGGATTCTTGTGACAAATATGCAATAAAACAGAGGAATCCAGAGCCGAGACTTTTTAGGGCACTGTATCTTAATAAAAGAGCTCTGCAGCATAGTCCTGTGTGTATGTGCTTATTTTATTTACTACAATTCAATCAATTCAACACCCACACCTAACCAGGACCACCCCCTTCATCCATATGGTAACCAGCTACTGCGTTGCAAACTCTTCACAGAAGTCATCAGATAGGCACCTACTTTTGTCAGTGTTTTGCTGAATTAAGCCCACGATACCTTCAGAAGGCTCAACAGTGAAGTCACAGGCCTCTTTCCTGCTTTCAAATGGTGACGTTTCACAGGGTTTTTAGAAAATATGCAATTTTATTTTTCTGACATTATTTAGGGGTTACATATCTGTACACACCCATAGCCTAATACTTACAGCAAGTACAGCTTCAAGCCATATAGGGAAAGAAGCTACAAGCTTGGCACAGTTTTTCTGGACATTTGTGTCCATTCCTCTTGGTATATCCATGTAAGCTCCGTCAGGTTGATGGGAAGCGTCGGTACACAGCCATTTTCAGCTTCTTCCACAAATGTTCAATTGGATTCAGGTCTGGGCTCTGGTTGGGCCACTCAAGGACATTCACAGACATTCTCGGAAGCCACTCCTTTGTTCTCATGGCTGTGTGCTTTGGGTCGTTGTCATGTTGGAGAGTAAACCTTTGCCCCAGTCTGAGGTCTGTGTACTGCATTCATCTTTCTCTCTATCAGGTCCCCCAGTCCCAGTACTGAAACTATATCATAAAGACGTGATTTGTAGACTGCAGTCTGGACGGTTGATCTTCTGAAAGGTTCTCCAACCTCCCCTAGGATACGCTGGAGCTCCGTCAGAGTGACCCTGGGGTTCCTGCTTACCTCCTTGACCAAGACCTGTCTTCCCTAATCGCTCAGTTTGGCTGAGCAGTCAGGTCTAGGAAGATTTAGGTGGTTCTAAACTTCTTCCATTTACAATTGATAGTGGCCAGCTAACAGAGAAGATTATATAAACTTTTTGAGGAAGGTTTGAGGAAGGTTGGCCTATAGCGTTACAGAAAAAGTGTTCCCGGAACGTTCCAAAAACATGTCCCTAAATAATGTTTTGAATATTATTGGAACGTTTCTCACACAACGTTCCCAGTTAGACAACCACTAATGTTACGGAAACGTTAAATTTCCAAAACAAAAATTAAAACATCACTGATAAACCACTGGAACATCATATTTAACTAATGTGACATGATGTTTTCCATACAAAAAATTTGAGCTTTTATTTAAACATTGAATAGAATTAAATATAGTTTGTGAATTTACAAAGATAATAAAAAACATTTAAATAATTTATTAACATTAAATTTAATGTCTTTCACATGTACACAAATAAACAAATGAAGGCATCTCCTCTTTTAAAACGCTCCTTTTTCCAGCACAGCAGCAGAGAGAGTGTGATTCTGGTCAGAGACTCAAGAGAACAGCTCTCTACACTCACTGGTTCCCAACACCATGATGTCACCTCATTTTAGCAGGAAGGCATTCAGTAGAGACAGCGAGAAGGTGAGCTGAGTCATGGTTTCTTCAAATAGTTGAGCTCCTTCTAAGATCTAAGAAATGAGCATCAAGGTAGCAACAGAACACAAAAGCTTATAGGATGCTTCTGTTGATTCTCTTTTTTGTATTTGAAATAGGCCGTCACTTCTCAAAGTAACTTCTTGACTTTAATGCTTTGTCTAGACCCACGTTACATAAATAATTTTTACATAAATGACAGAAATACATTTTGTCCTGTGTTGTTAAATGTTAGCATATGAAATGTCATTGAGGTGGAGCTGCTACTCTACATTCATCCCTCCTCATTTATCCGTCCAGCAAAGAGACAAGCCGGCCCATTCCCCTTTCTGAATGATGGTTTAAAGCCTTATATCTCCTCTGTCCAATCACTGACTGTAAATCTGAACACTGCTACAGGCAGCTGGCAGCCCAGTCCAAAAGATGATGTTGTGGTTTGTGTTGTCTTTTTTGCATAATTAATGAGAAGTCTGAGAAAAAAGTGTTTAAGAGAGAAATCCTGTCAGATGAGGTAAGATCGGTTCATAACTGTTTATTAGTCTTATTACTTCTCATTTCTAATCAGGAAACTTGGCTTTAATGGTTAAATTGTGATATTGAGATTTGATATCCTGTTGCCTCAAAAACTGTTTACTGAATTGTTCAGTAATTATCCTGATCAAATAATTGCTTTTTCTTGTATTGTTGAATTGGATTATTTGAGAGTTTGTTTTAGTTATGCACTGTTCATTGTTTAATAGTGCTGAACTATATTTTTCGTGTCTTACAAGACGCATTTATATTTACATCCCGCTCCAAAAATAAGGGGCAGGGTCAGCGACGGGTTTGGGCATGTGCAGTACATTGTGGTGTGGACGTGGAGCGGTGTGGGTCTGCTCTGACCGTGAGACTGAGCACTGTGAGTGTTGTGGGACTGGGCTCACGGCAGCACCCGCTGATGAGGACAGTAACTGAAGAACCTGTGTGTTCACCTTAGAGTCTCCAAAAGTCTCCAATAACACCAGAAAAAGTTGCTATATTTATTGCTAGTCCCTTTGCTAGAGGGGTCTAAAAAGCCACTAGATATATCAATAACGTTGGGTATTGTAGGTTATAACTATCAACTTACTTGATAGTTATATCAACAGTATCATAACACTTTTTTGAGCCCTGTAAGTTAGCGTTAGCAATTGGTAAGTAGCGTTAGTTGCCAGTTTAGCTGGTCAAAGGCTTGTTAACATTTCCAAATAAGATTATTGGCATTGTCTCTCAACAACAAACAGACCAATGACTGTATACAGTCGTTGAGCCAGACTGACAGAGCTGCCCACAGTGTTGCCTGTAGGAATTGTTTAAATATCGGCCTTGTGCGTTCATTTACAGGCTGATACGATTATCTAAAAATGTCAAAAATCAACAGATTAATCGGTCCATCACTACTTCTGACAGACTTTCATTCTCTCCAAATGGTCAAGGTTATCTTCAAAATGTGTTTCTACTGCTCAACCTCAATCAGATTTTGTTGCTAATATTTTTTATATTTAATTTATTTATATTTATTGACTATTTACATATTTAAACATGTTTGACTGCAAATATGCTTTTTACATGGCCACTGCTGAAATTAGATAATGATCAGATTATTAGTGTAGAGGGAGATTGGGGCACAAATTAATGTGAGGCAAAATATACTGTGTGTGTGTGTGTGTGTGTGTGTGTGTGTGTGTGTGTGTGTTGGGTGGTTAAAGTAAAGTAATTATTTGTCATCATCTTTTCTACATGAGCTCATTGTACTATATGGACCAGGCCACAGACAGACAGGCTAAACCGACCGTCTGCGAGCTGCTTTGAGACGTCACCCAAGTTTTACAATATTGAGACTGTGTCTGTGCCCCGAATTAAACCTAAACATAGAACATCTAAATCAGCTCGTGTTAATAATTTAATCAGTGTTAAATCCTCTCAATCAAACGAAAACAACAGCTCCTCAGACCTAAAGCTCGATCTACTTAACATTAGATCACTAATCTCGAAAGCAGTGATCATAAATGAAATTATATGTGATTAGAAACTAGACGCTTTTTTTGTCTCACTGAAACCTGGATTAGACCTGATCAATATATAGCACTAAATGAAGCCACCCCCACAGGTTATAAATATGTACATAGCCCTAGATTATCAGGCAGAGGAGGTGGAGTATGTATAATCTACCAGAATACACTAGAGATTATTCAAAAATACTGTAACACCTTCACTTCTTTTGAGATTCTCTACATTAATATATCAAATCCAGCCACAAATAAAAATACATTCACATTGATTAATATTTATAGGCCTTCAGGGCCCTATTCTGAATTTTTAAAAGAATTTAGTAATTTTGCTGCGGACTTGGCAGTGTGCAGCGACAAAGTTATAATAGTAGGAGACTTTAATATTCACTTCGAAAAAGCAGACGATCCATTAACAATGGCGTTTGTTTCCATTTTAGATTCTGTTGGCATTGCACAAAACGTAACTGGACCCACACATTACTGTAATCATACCCTAGATTTAGTCCTGACCCTGGGTGTTAGCATTGATCAGCTAAATATTCTACCTCAGAGCTCAGTAATATCAGATCATTATCTAATCTCCTTTGAGCTACATCTTAGGCAAAATGTAAATTTGTCCCCCAAACAAAATTAACAAACGGTCTAGAAAATATCCTTCGATCAACCTTAGACAAAGTAGCACCGTTTAAAAATAAAATGTTGAGGCAAAAAAGGCTTGCACCGTGGTACAGTGATCATACTCGTACCTTAAAACAAAGGTAACTAGAGCGTAAATGGCGGACAATCAAACTAGAGGTTTTCCACTCCGCGTGGAAGGACAGCCTTAATAAATATAGAAAGGCACTCATTAAAGCTCGCTCAGTGTATTTGGCCTCGCTGATCGAGAAAAACAAAAACAATCCCAGAGTTAGACAGATACTTAACCCCAGATTCCAACATCTTTAACCAGTCTTGTTTTAATGGACTATTTTAATAATAAAATAGAAAATATTAGACAACAAATCTAACCCTGCTTATTAAATCAAACATGGTCATCACCTGATGTAGCTGCTTTAGAACAAAACTTAGTTGTAGAACAAAGGCTGGAAGCCTTCTACCCACTTCCACAGCCAGAACTAGAAAAAATTATTTCCTCATCAAATTGTACAACCTGTCCACTCTACCCAATTCCCTCTAAACTGCTAAAAGAAATACTCCCAATTATAATCAGACCTCTTTTAACAATTGTAAATTTATCCCTTTGCCTTGGGCATGTACCCCAAACCCTTAAAATAGCAGTTATAAAACCTTTAATCAAGAAACCAAATCTTGATCCTAGCGTATTATCTAATTATAGGCCCATCTCCAACTTAACATTCGTATCTAAGATATTAGACAAAGCTTTGGCCCAACAACTCTGCTTATACCTGAGTAAAAATTACATGTATGAGAAATTCCAATCTGAATTTAGACCAAATCACAGCACAGAGACAGCCCTAGTGAAGATTACAAATGATCTCCTTCTTGCCTCTGATCAAGGCTACGTATCTTTATTAGTCCTACTAGACCTTAGTGCAGCCTTTGATACAGTAGATCATACTATATTACTAGAAAGATTAGAGAAAATGGTTGGAATCACAGGGACAGCCCCATCATGGTTCCAATCTTATCTAACGGCTCAGTTATAAGCAGACATGGCGTTAATTTCCATTTTTATGTAGATGACACACAGCTCTATATTTCAGCCAAACCTGATGATAAATTTAGACTACAGAAAATGGAGGACTGTGTAAAGGATATAAAACTCTGGATGTCACATAACTTCCTTCTTCTTAACAGTGACAAAACCGAGGTTCTCCTTTTAGGTCCAAAAGACACTAGACATAAACTATCTGACGTAATGTTAGACTTGGCCGATGCTTCCATCATTCCTAGTTTAGCAGCTAAAAATCTTGGTGTCACATTTGACTCAGATTTATCATTTGAGCAACATATAGCTAATATTAGTAGAACAGCCTTTATGCAGCTTAGGAACATCTCCAAACTAAGAAACTCCTTATCACTACAAGATGCAGAAAAGCTAGTACATGCTTTTATTACCTCAAGGCTAGATTACTGTAATGCACTACTGTCAGGTTGTTCCAGCAGGACCTTCAATAAACTTCAGGTGGTGCAAAATGCTGCAGCCAAGGTCCTTACTAAAACTAGAAAATTTGACCATATCAGTCCAGTTCTATCAGCACTTCATTGGCTCCCAGTTACATTCCGTATCAAATACAAAATTCTTCTATTAACATATAAGGCCCTACATGGCCTCGCTCCTGAGTACCTGCGGGATCTTATTGTATACTACGAACCATCAAGACTACTTAGATCTCAGGGTGCTGGCCTCTTTCTCTTGCGCAAAATTCAGAAAACCTCAGCAGGGGGAAGAGCCTTTTCTTATAAAGCCCCCCAACTCTGGAATAACCTTCCAGATAATGTTTGGGACTCAGACACCGTCTCAATCTTTAAATCTAAGCTGAAAACTCATATGTTTAGTTTAGCTTTTGGTAATTAATGTTTCTTAGAGAAAGGTTGAAGGTCCAGGGGTTCGCGGACCCAGGGAATTGTAGTACACTGAGATGCTGGAGCTGTCGTCTCGCTGCCTACACGCGATCACTCAGGTTTTTTGACAGTGGAGCAGATAGATGCTGGTGTTTTCAGGGTGCACCCGTGTCCGTGTTACCTTCTGGCTCTCTCCTTTTAATTAGGCTGTTACAATCAGACATGCCAGAGTCGTTAGACACACTCTGATGCGGATGCTCAACATTCTCCGCCCTCCATAAAATTCCTCTCAGAACTAACTTTCTCTTTCTCTTTTTACACTCTCCGAGTAAATGGCCACCCAGCCCGACCTGCTGGAAGACTGCCCGCTGAGGTCCCCTCTACCTGCGTCAAACCAGCTGCCACCTATCAGTCCGGACAGCAGGCCTCCCCACCCGCCACCACCCATGGCGGACCGACGGCTCTCCCGCCTGCCGCCTGTTTGGTGGCCGTGTTGAAACCTAGATGGACTCGTGGCTGTCTGACACTATTAATATCACCACTATTAACTTTCTGTTGTATCTGGTTTAGTAATTTTTACCATTAATGTTTAAATAGTTCTGACCAGAGGAGGATGGGTCCCCCTTGTGAGTCTTGGTTCCTCCCAAGGTTTCTTCCTCCAGCTTTGAGGGAGTTTTTCCTTGCCACTGTCGCCGTTTGGCTTGCTCAAGGGGGGTCCTTCATGTTATTTCTTCTTTCTTCTCTGTCTCTGTCCTTTATTAAGTACTAATTATGTTAAGCTGCTTCGACAACAGTTGTAAAAAGCGCTATACAAATAAATCTGACTTGACTTGACTTTATCTTTAATATTCCCATTAATTCATATTAATTCCCATAATTACCTGTTAATTAACTTTGAATATTGTTAACCAACTTTGAATATACCCAGAATATTGCAACTCTAATCACAGCACAATACAGTTGAAGCTAAATGGAGTTCTTCCTTTCCAGAAATTACAGTGCTTAGAGGTAAGAAGTGCTACTACAGTCTTAGACTGGAGAGTCTAAATCTAGAGTCTAGAGTCTCTGTCTTACCATACTCAACACACGTCCGATCAAGACTAATTGTGTGAAACTGTAAAAATTCTATTATATTCTTGATTAAAATTCTAAAAAAAAAAAAAAAAAAGAATGAACATGATTTTTTTGTATTCTGAAAGATGTTTCAAATTTATGGTTGTTGTTGGATGATGGCTATACTTGATTAAAGATGCTACCTGGACTGATTTGCCATTTTTAGATACACCTGCTAAACACCTGCTACTACACAACGTATCAGCAGCCATCAAAGGAAAGGTACCACCATATAACCCAGTACATTTGTACCATGTTGATGTGAAAATGGTCCACCATTCAGATATCTGATCATCTGGTCACGTGTTGGACATGGAGGGTGATGAACTGTGCAGCAACAAATCAGCAACTGTAAACTACGTGTGGCCCAATATAGTAGGTCTACCTACGCAATTAATGCATGCACAAGGTAATACGTATACAAGGTATACATAATAAACTGGTAGCTAAATGTCTAAATGTCTTATATCTCTGGCATTGATTTCATGCAGAAATTTAGCCTACGTTCAGGTAATGAAGAATTATAACATGATAGTAATACTGACACATGCATACATCATGATTCATCACGTAAGTGGAAGTTAGGAATTTAACTTTTTTCATTTTTTGGAGGACCACGGCCTTAACCCCACCTTCTCTAGGTCTTTTTCCCTTTTATATACCCACACCCCACTGTCTATCTCTGTCCTAACAAACTTTGAGACCACTTCCTCCCCTTCTGCTGATGACTCCTGAAACGGGTTACTGGATTATTTGAAATAGGCCCAAAAGCCTGTGGGCTTGCAGAGACTGTCAAACCAAGCAGCAACAGTGTCTACAGCCTGAGGTGGTCGGAGTCTATGTGGACTATGAGAAGGGACAGGTGCCCTCCTACGATGCTACCATCTATACATTTACGCTGCTTTTTGAGGAAGCACTCTTTCCTGTCTAGATGGGAACTCAGTGCTGAAAATCCAAACGTCACAAACTTTTGAAGAGTAGAATGAACAAAGCGAAGAGTGAACATCATAAGACAATAGCCAGGTTCTCTCTTTATTAATCAACATCATATGTTCTCTCATGAGGATAATGTATTGTAGCATAACCATTTCTGTACAATTATTACATTTAACCCACCAATGATTTTACCTGATTAGAAAGTATACATTATTTCCCCAGAACTGTTTACTTCTGGTACTGTGGGTCAGGTAAATTGTGGGACATCATGAAGTGAAAGATAAATTGAGTACACTGCTTTTATTTTTTACTGTCACTAAATCATTTTATATCAGCTACTTAATAAATATTGTATAAAACTATTAAACATTTTAGGGTTTCTGGGTTTAATTTGCTGCTTAATGATGTAGTTCACTGTAGTCAGTGTAGTCAATGACATCACAATGTCCGTCTCCGGGCTACTGCGTTTCTAACATTCCATGTGACCGTGACCATTGAAAGAGCTGTTCATTTGGACATTGACCGTCTTGCAGGTAGGACCATCCCACTATTATCCTCCTCCTCCTCTCTCTTTATTCTGTTTATTTGTGCTAATATTAATCCTGAATTAATAATTAAGTAGAATCATGATTGATAATTAATTCAATAAATACTAATAAATAATGAACATAAACAGCCTAATACATGAACACCACAACAAGTAGTGAGCTTTCAAAAGTCACATGATCATATTTTCTGAAAAATACCTGGGTAGAGAGCTACATGCTGCTTTATTAGTGAGTAAATTCAGTTCAGAGAATCTCAGAAGTTGACATTCTTCAATATATTAATAATAATAATAATAATAATAATAATAATAAACTGCTGCACTTTGATTAAATGATATAGTATTAATATATGATGACAGTTCCTAAAAATGACATTCCCTCTAGTTGGGGCTGACTCTTACTCTCGTTCCCACTCTTTATTAATTCATTTTAATTGTGAAATTGTGTGTATTATTATTAACAATATTATTATTTATTATTAGTTCAGCTAAGTGCGGACTTAAAGCTGTCCACTGCCTGTATCAGGGTTTCAGTCTAAAGCTCAAACACAACACGGTTACACTTCTTTAATTTATTCTCAGTTTTAAACCACTGATCTCGAGCTTCTGATTGGTCAGAGTGAAAAGCAGCCCCAGGGACACTTAGTGGACCAGACAAACTGCAAAAATGATTAAAGCAGTTATTATTGGATCATCTGTAATCAAATGGTATTAGCTATTATATGGGGTGTTTTTCACAATTCTTAAAATATGTAAAATAATGTTCACATACGTAAAATCATGAAAATGTAATTTTCATTTCATAGATCAATGTAACTCTGTGTGGATGTTTATAGACCTGTGGTCTAAAAGGAGTCCATGTTAGAAACAATGATTTAAACAATTTGATTGTTATATAGTGGAATATGTGTAACTAATCATACATGTGTTAAATTAAATAGAAATTATGACAAGCTATAAAAAAAATGCCTCAACATCTTCAACAGTAAAAGACCCAACAGTAACTACAGGAAAAGAAATCAGTGCAGTCACTTCTGAGAAAACAGGTGCTGATCCATATTCATCCATCATACACGTGTTCTAGACCACCTGACGTTCAAACAAGCTCCATAACTATTTTTCAAAATAGCTAAATATGTGTGTTCACATGCAGACACTGGTTGTAATGTAGTCTAGACTATGACACAACATATGATCACTGGTAACTGAAAGCAGTGTCTCTTGAATTTCACCCATAGAAAAGGACAAAAAGTAGAACGGCATTCAGAATCAGCCAGGAATGACAGACAGCAGGGAGGAAACAGCGGGGGTGTCCCGACAAGAGTCCCCTCAACCGAAGGTCCAATTCTTTGAAGACGTTACGGACATTGTCTTCAGCCTGAGTGATGAGTATGTTTCTTCTCTGGGTTTCAGTTTCATTTTCTGTTCTGATGAGGAGAACAATATTAAACTCTTTATTAATCTCCTTTTAAAAACTTTATTTTGTTTTCTAGGGAATGGAGGGAAAACAATGTGCCAGAAGCAGTGAGTATCAAATATACAGCAGATGATACGTTTTTCAACTGAAACCTCTGTATATAAGGTGTCACCCATCTGCAGAGGGCTGCAAGTTTTTTTCCTCAGTCAAGCAGGAGGACACCTGATTCCACTTGTCTGCAGATCTCAGCCTTTAAGCAGTGAACTGTGTGTGATTCGCTTGGTTGGAATGAAAACCTGCTGCCTTTTGTGGATAAGACTGATGACCCCTACCGTATGTAGTGTATAATCCTGGAATATTGACCATTCCTTTATTTATGAATTTATTAAGCAGGGAACAGGAGTGGAGTTTGCATCACTGGGCACAAATAGCGTGAAATCCATCACAACATCAGTGATAATAAGTTACCAGCCGACTCTTATTCACCTGGTGGAAGTAGAATCAGTTCTGTCAGAGGAAGAAATGCTTAAGGACACAGCTGAAGATGAGTCGAAGTGTCTACCCAGCACCTCTAATGTTGTCATGAACCCTCCACCTTCACCTGAATGCTCAGCTCAAAGGTAACCCCAAAAAGCCTAAGAGAGACTTGTCTTTACCTTTAGAGTCTTCTCATTTCCTCTCATCCAGTTGGGGTTACTGACCATCACAGTTTTGTAGTAATTCTGGACTCTTTTCATCAGATTTCACAAGCCCCACTGTCCTAATATCGACACGATTCTTTGCTGATATAGGATGATTTAATCTTAACCATTTTAATCTCTATATGTCTACTGACGATTTTCTTTTTCTGCTTTGTCTTTTTGGATTACATCAAGATCGATGGACACAGCTGATTTAATGGACAATGCCGTGGATGATATAGTCAGCGAGGTGAAAATGACTGTGCGAAAGGCAATCCATAGAGTTTCCTCCTGTAAAACCAAATTGACTAGAAAAAAGAAGACGAGATGCAGCCCTATGGCTAAACACTCTCGCTCTAGGGCCCGAATTTACAAGAAAGTGAAGAAGTTCTTCAGTCTATCCAAGCAGACTCTGACAGACAGGACAGAGTTTTTGGAAAACACTGCTGATGTTCAACTAAACACTGAACCCTCCTCAACCCAGAGTATCTCCCACAACTCTGTGGATGAACCCGGCCACAGCCCTAAATCACAGACTGAAGCTTCCAGCAATACCTTTCAACTAGATGAGCTAGTTGAAATGACAAACGAAAGACCTGCCAAACCTCCACAACCACAAGATGCTCCACGAGTGCAGCATCTCATACCTGTTGAGACCATTGAGCGCCATTCACCTGGGTTAACGAATGTAGCTTCAAACATGAACGAGATCTGTGGTTTGGACATTAAGCCTTCTGGTGCACCGCGCACACGCTTCATCACAGTTGCTAGTGCTGTAGCAATGGAGACTTCAGAGGACAATATTGTCTCTGGTGAAGAGAAAATGTCCAACATGACCAAATCTGAACATTTGGATGATGACCTCGATGATGTGATTCAAAAGAAGAGGAGCTTTGGCTTTCCATCTATTGTGGGCATGAAGGCTCCTCACATCAGATTTAGGTTTAAGGTATGGAAGCACACACATTGTATGAATAGCTCTGTTCTGAATTAATCATGTTAGTAATAAGACTAAAGTAATCATGCAACTGTGATGTGTCTGTTTTTCTTCATTTTCTTAATTTAATGTTTGCTCATCAAGAAATCAAACAAAGTTGGTCCATCTGAAGTGGCTTTTGATGACCATCAGCCTAACTGTTCTGGAAATCCTCAGGAGTGTGAGTACCTGACACAAAACACACAGAAAATCACAGTGCTTGACACACCCATGCCAGTGTTCAATCAGCTTATTGTTCATAATATCATTAATATAATTCATAGAGTTGCTGAGTTTCTGATTCATCTTGTCTTTTGCAGCTTCACAGAAAAAATCTGCTTTGAAGACGCCATTTAAGAAAGCTCGTAAACGCCTGGCAAGGATGTTCTCAGCACTCCGCAAAGCCTTGCCCAACCCTTTTAAACATGGCAGTCAGCCGTCGTAAGCACTGCTTTGGAGACTCGGAACAAGTATTTGCTGTTTTCCTCTACTTTTGCATATTTGTCACCTTTCATTAATTCAAATTATTAAACTAAACATTCTAACAATTTACCTGAACTCTGCTACATAGCACTGACATAACCATACTATAAGCATGTCTAGAGAAATATTGTATGATTTCATAAGTTGTCAAGACAGATTAAGTCTTGTAACACAACAATATTATACTGACATTACTAATAGTAATATATCATGACAAATATTATAATGATAGATATCATAACTTTAAATTAGCATGTGACAAAAAACGTCACATTTTTAAACACTGTATTATGTGTCATGACATGTTATGTTATCGGTAATGATAACATGGTCAAACACACGCATATTTAATCTTAAAAAATAATAATAATTTGGTTCACAAATGTAATTCTTAATTCTGAAACCAACACAAGAGTAAAGTCCTATATACATCCATTTAGACTGTTCATTCAATGGTGCTGCACCTTCAAAAATGTCTTTTAGCCATCATTTATACACACAAAACAACCTCTGCTAGCTTCTGAAACTGCAGGTTCTGTTTGCACATCTTTGCAAAGGTGTTGAGGGACTGTACAGAAGTCTGAATCAGCCACTTCAGATCATGTGCGTTCATTTGCCCCTCTGCACCTTTTCAGAGATGTGCAACCAGAACTCAGTTTCACTTTGCTCTGTGAATTTCATCATAAGCCAGATGAGAAGACTCTTTCCAGGGCCAGACTCTGTCTCAGACCAAGTGCAGCATCTCATATCTGAGAGTCAAATGTTCCATCCAGGCTCTTTCAGCACTAATGCACTAATGCTCCACAATGGGAAAGTCCATGAATCTCAGTTCATACATGAGAAGCATAAGTCAGGAATGTCTCCTGGAGTCATTTAAAAGCAAGATCATCAGTTTAAACAATTGTATGCAGATTTTTGGGAGGTGTAGCCACTTTGCTCTCACCTTGAAAGAGACCCAAACTTTCATCCTCAGCTGAGGAGAAATTGTTTCAGATGGTAAGGAACACTGGTGAATTCCTGATATTCAGATGTGCCTTCTGAAAGCCATCATTCATACCCACAGAACATCTGGAGTCTGCAGCTTCTGCAACTGAGTTCTGGTTCTGTTTGCACATCTTTTTAAAGGTGTTGAGGGACTGTACAGAAGTCTGAATCAGCCACTTCAGATTATGTGCATTCCTCTGCCCCTCTACACCTTTTCAGAGATGTGCAACCAGAACCAGAACTCTGATTCAGAAGCTGCAGACTCCAGATGTTTTGTGGGTGTGAATGATGGCTTTCAGAAGGCACATCTGAATGGCAGGACGTCACCAGTGCTCCTAACTATCTGAAACAATTTCTCCTTAGCTGAGGATGCTCAGTAAACATCATCGTGATCAAGATGATGGCATTTGTTTTGTGAAGGTCTTTTTAACTGAAGGTCATGGGTAAGGAACAGTCTACTGAGGGATCCCATGCAGGCTCCCGCAGCATCAACACACGCTACAAAAGGAAAGTCGGGCAAAGATCCAAAACATCTGTCTCTTGTGTATAATTTTATTACCTGATTATATTTAAATCTGCAGTTGTTTAGAAATAGCTCTAATAGACATCCCTGACTTGAGTGACAAGGAATGATAGTGAATTACAAGCTATGACCTCATCCATGACATGTTTATCGCACAGTTATGTAGCAGAAATATTCAATGAGTATAAGACAATCTGAGTAACTTCAAAGTACAGCTTTTTAATTATGATTTTATTGATTTTTTCAACAAAAAAAAAAGAGAAAAGTCTAAACAAATGCATTTAAATTGGGATTCTTGTGACAAATATGCAATAAAACAGAGGAAACCAGAGCCGAGACTTTTTAGGGCACTGTATCTTAATAAAAGAGCTCTGCAGCATAGTCCTGTGTGTATGTGCTTATGACAATTCAATCAATTCAACACCCACACCTAACCAGGACCACCCCCTTCATCCATATGGTAACCAGCTACTGCGTTGCAAGCTCTTCACAGGAGTCATCAGATAGGCACCTACTTTTGTCAGTGTTTTGCTGAATTAAGCCCACGATACCTTCAGAAGGCTCAACAGTGAAGTCACAGGCCTCTTTCCTGCTTTCAAATGGTGACGTTTCACAGGGTTTTTAGAAAATATGCAATTTTATTTTACTGACATTATTTAGGGGTTACATATCTGTACACACCCATAGCCTAATACTTACAGCAAGTACAGCTTCAAGCCATATAGGGAAAGAAGCTACGAGCTTGGCACAGTTTTTCTGGACATTTGTGTCCATTCCTCTTGGTATATCCATGTAAGCTCCGTCAGGTTGTATGGAAGCGTCGGTACACAGCCATTTTCAGCTTCTTCCACAAATGTTCAATTGGATTCAGGTCTGGGCTCTGGTTGGGCCACTCAAGGACATTCACAGACATTCTCGGAAGCCACTCCTTTGTTCTCATGGCTGTGTGCTTTGGGTCGTTGTCATGTTGGAGAGTAAACCTTTGCCCCAGTCTGAGGTCTGTGTACTGCATTCATCTTTCTCTCTATCAGGTCCCCCAGTCCCAGTACTGAAACCATATCATAAAGACGTGATTTGTAGACTGCAGTCTGGGCGGTTGATCTTCTGAAAGGTTCTCCAACCTCCCCTAGGATACGCTGGAGCTCTGTCAGAGTGACCCTTGGGTTCCTGCTTACCTCCTTGACCAAGACCTGTCTTCCCCAATCGCTCAGTTTGGCTGAGCAGTCAGGTCTAGGAAGATTTAGGTGGTTCTAAACTTCTTCCATTTACAATTGATAGTGGCCAGCTAACAGAGAAGATTATATAAACTTTTTGAGGAAGGTTTGAGGAAGGATAGCCTATAGCGTTACAGAAAAAGTGTTCCCGGAACGTTCCAAAAACATGTCCCTAAATAATGTTTTGAATATTATTGGAACGTTTCTCACACAACGTTCCCAGTTAGGCAACCACTAATGTTACGGAACCGTTAAATTTCCAAAACAAAAATTAAAACATCACTGATAAACCACTGGAACATAATATTTAACTAATGTGACATGATGTTTTCCATACAAATAATTCGAGCTTTTATTTAAACATTGAATAGAATTAAATATAGTTTGTGAATTTACAAAGATAATAAAAAACATTTAAATAATTTATTAACATTAACTTTAATGTCTTTCACATGTACACAAATAAACAAATGAAGGCATCTCCTCTTTTAAAACACTACTTTTTCCAGCACAGCAGCAGAGAGAGTGTGATTCTTGTCAGAGACTGAAGAGAACAGCTCTCTACACTCACTGGTTCCCAACACTATGATGTCACCTCAATTTAGCAGGAAGGCATTCAGTAGAGACAGCGAGAAGGTGAGCTGAGTCATGGTTTCTTCAAATAGTTGAGCTCCTTCTAAGATCTAAGAAATGAGCATCAAGGTAGCAACAGAACACAAAAGCTTATAGGAGGCTTCTGTTGATTCTCTTTTTTGTATTTGAAATAGGCCGTCACTTCTCAAAGTAACTTCTTGACTTTAATGCTTTCTCTAGACCCACGTTACATAAATAATTTTTACATAAATGACAGAAATACATTTTGTCCTGTGTTGTTAAATGTTAGCATATGAAATGTCATTGAAAAGACAGTTGTGTGAGGTGGAGCTGCTACTCTACATTCATCCCTCCTCATTTATCCGTCCAGCAAAGAGACAAGCCGGCCCATTCCCCTTTCTGAATGATGGTTTAAAGCCTTATATCTCCTCTGTCCAATCACTGACTGTAAATCTGAACACTGCTACAGGCAGCTGGCAGCCCAGACCAAAAGATGATGTTGTGGTTTGTGTTGTCTTTTTTGCAAATTTAATGAGAAGTCTGAGAAAAAAGTGTTTAAGAGAGAAATCCTGTCAGATGAGGTAAGATCGGTTCATAACTGTTTATTAGTCTTATGACTTCTCATTTCTAATCAGGAAACTTGGCTTTAATAGTTAAATTGTGATATTGAGATTTGATATCCTGTTGCCTCAAAAACTGTTTACTGAATTGTTCAATAATTATCCTGATCAAATAATTGCTTTTTCTTGTATTGTTGAATTGGATTATTTGAGAGTTTGTTTTACAGAGTGATGCACTGTTCATTGTTTAATAGTGCTGAACTATATTTTTCGTGTCTCACAAGACGCATTTATATTTACATCCCGCTCTGAAAATAAGGGGAAGGGTCATCGACGGGTTTGGGCATGTGCAGTACATTGTGGTGTGGACGTGGAGCGGTGTGGGTCTGCTCTGACCGTGAGACTGAGCACTGTGAGTGTTGTGGGACTGGGCTCACGGCAGCACCCGCTGATGAGGACAGTAACTGAAGAACCTGTGTGTTCACCTTAGAGTCTCCAATAACACCAGAAAAAGTTGCTATATTTGTTGCTAGTCCCTTTGCTAGAGGGGTCTAAAAAGCCACTAGATATATCAATAACGTTGGGTATTGTAGGTTATAACTGTCAACTTACTTGATAGTTATATCAACAGTATCATAACACTTTTTTGAGCCCTGTAAGTTAGCGTTAGCAATTGGTAAGTAGCGTTAGTTGCCAGTTTAGCTGGTCAAAGGCTTGTTAACATTTCCAAATAAGATTATTGGCATTTTCTCTCAACAACAAACAGACCAATGACTGTATACAGTCGTTGAGCCAGACTGACAGAGCTGCCCACAGTATTGCCTGTAGGAATTGTTTAAATATCGGCCTTGTGCGTTCATTTACAGGCCGATACGATCATCTAAAAATGTCAAAAATCGACAGATTAATCGGTCGATCACTACTTCTGACAGACTTTCATTCTCTCCAAATGGTCAAGGTTATCTTCAAAATGTGTTTCTACTGCTCAACCTCAATCAGATTTTGTTGCTAATATTTTTTATATTTAATTTATTTATATTTATTGACTATTTACATATTTAAACATATTTGACTGCAAATATGCTTTTTACATGGCCACTGCTGAAATTAGATAATGATCAGATTATTAGTGTAGAGGGAGATTTGGGCACAAATTAATGTGGGGCAAAATATACTGTGTGTGTGTGTGTGTGTGTTTGTGTGTGTGTGTGTGTGTGTGTGTGTGTGTGTGTGTGTTGGGTGGTTAAAGTAAAGTAATTATTTGTCATCATCTTTTCTACATGAGCTCATTGTACTATATGGACCAGGCCACAGACAGACAGGCTAAACCGACCGTCTGCGAGCTGCTTTGAGGCGTCACCCAAGTTTTACAATATTGAGACTGTGTCTGTGCCCCGAATTAAACCTAAACATAGAACATCTAAATCAGCTTGTGTTAATAATTTAATCAGTGTTAAATCCTCTCAATCAAACGAAAACAACAGCTCCTCAGACCTAAAGCTCGATCTACTTAACATTAGATCACTAATCTCGAAAGCAGTGATCATAAATGAAATTATATGTGATTAGAAACTAGACGCTTTTTTTGTCTCACTGAAACCTGGATTAGACCTGATCAATATATAGCACTAAATGAAGCCACCCCCACAGGTTATAAATATGTACATAGCCCTAGATTATCAGGCAGAGGAGGTGGAGTATGTATAATCTACCAGAATACACTAGAGATTATTCAAAAATACTGTAACACCTTCACTTCTTTTGAGATTCTCTACATTAATATATCAAATCCAGCCACAAATAAAAATACATTCACATTGATTAATATTTATAGGCCTCCAGGGCCCTATTCTGAATTTTTAAAAGAATTTAGTAATTTTGCTGCGGACTTGGCAGTGTGCAGCGACAAAGTTATAATAGTAGGAGACTTTAATATTCACTTCGAAAAAGCAGACGATCCATTAACAATGGCGTTTGTTTCAATTTTAGATTCGGTTGGCATTACACAAAACGTAACTGGACCCACACATTACTGTAATCATACCCTAGATTTAGTCCTGACCCTGGGTGTTAGCATTGATCAGCTAAAAATTCTACCTCAGAGCTCAGTAATATCAGATCATTATCTAATCTCCTTTGAGCTACATCTTAGGCAAAATGTAAATTTGTCCCCCAAACACTGTCTAAAGTGCACAATAACCACAGTGACAGCTGTACAGTTTACTAAAAACCTCCCACCCCTATCCACCTTAGCTGACACTCCGTCAGACCAAACGGAGCTAGTTAAATTAACAAATGGTCTAGAAAATATCCTTCGATCAACCTTAGACAAAGTAGCACCGTTTAAAAATAAAATGTTGAGGCAAAAAAGGCTTGCACCGTGGTACAGTGATCATACTCGTACCTTAAAACAAAGGTAACTAGAGCGTAAATGGCGGACAATCAAACTAGAGGTGTTCCACTCCGCGTGGAAGGACAGCCTTAATAAATATAGAAAGGCACTATATTACTAGAAAGATTAGAGAAAATGGTTGGAATCACAGGGACAGCCCCATCATGGTTCCAATCTTATCTAACGGCTCAGTTATAAGCAGACATGGCGTTAATTTCCATTTTTATGCAGATGACACACAGCTCTATATTTCAGCCAAACCTGATGATAAATTTAGACTACAGAAAATGGAGGACTGTGTAAAGGATATAAAACTCTGGATGTCACATAACTTCCTTCTTCTTAACAGTGACAAAACCGAGGTTCTCCTTTTAGGTCCAAAAGACACTAGACATAAACTATCTGACGCAATGTTAGACTTGGCCAATGCTTCCATCATTCCTAGTTTAGCAGCTAAAAATCTTGGTGTCACATTTGACTCAGATTTATCATTTGAGCAACATATAGCTAATATAAGTAGAACAGCCTTTATGCAGCTTAGGAACATCTCCAAACTAAGAAACTCCTTATCACTACAAGATGCAGAAAAGCTAGTACATGCTTTTATTACCTCAAGGCTAGATTACTGTAATGCACTACTGTCAGGTTGTTCCAGCAGGACCTTCAATAAACTTCAGGTGGTGCAAAATGCTGCAGCCAAGGTCCTTACTAAAACTAGAAATTTTGACCATATCAGTCCAGTTCTATCAGCACTTCATTGGCTCCCAGTTACATTCCGTATCAAATACAAAATTCTTCTATTAACATATAAGGCCCTACATGGCCTCGCTCCTGAGTACCTGCGGGATCTTATTGTATACTACGAACCATCAAGACTACTTAGATCTCAGGGTGCTGGCCTCTTACTCTTGCCCAAAATTCAAAAAACCTCAGCAGGGGGAAGAGCCTTTTCTTATAAAGCCCCCCAACTCTGGAATAACCTTCCAGATAATGTTCGGGACTCAGACACCGTCTCAATCTTTAAATCTAAGCTGAAAACTCATATGTTTAGTTTAGCTTTTGGTAATTAATGTTTCTTAGAGAAAGGTTGAAGGTCCAGGGGTTCGCGGACCCAGGGAATTGTAGTACACTGAGATGCTGGAGCTGTCGTCTCGCTGCCTACACGCGATCACTCAGGTTTGTTGACAGTGGAGCAGATAGATGCTGGTGTTTTCAGGGTGCACCCGTGTCCGTGTTACCTTCTGGCTCTCTCCTTTTAATTAGGCTGTTACAATCAGACATGCCAGAGTCGTTAGACACACTCTGATGCGGATGCTCAACATTCTCCGCCCTCCATAAAATTCCTCTCAGAACTAACTTTCTCTTTCTCTTTTTACCCCCTCCGAGTAAATGGCCACCCAGCCCGACCTGCTGGAAGACTGCCCGCTGAGGTCCCCTCTACCTGCGTCAAACCAGCTGCCACCTACCAGTCCGGCCAGCAGGCCCCCCCACCCGCCACCACCCATGGCGGACCGACGGCTCTCCCGCCTGCCGCTGCTGCCTGTTTGGTGGCCGTGTTGAAACCTAGATGGACTCGTGGCTGTCTGACACTATTAATATCACCACTATTAACTTTCTGTTGTATCTGGTTTAGTAATTTTTACCATTAATGTTTAAATAGTTCTGACCAGAGGAGGATGGGTCCCCCTTGTGAGTCTTGGTTCCTCCAAGGTTTCTTCCTCCAGCTTTGAGGGAGTTTTTCCTTGCCACTGTCGCCGTTTGGCTTGCTCAAGGGGGGTCCTTCATGTCATTTCTTCTTTCTTCTCTGTCTCTGTCCTTTATTAAGTACTAATTATGTTAAGCTGCTTCGACAACAGTTGTAAAAAGCGCTATACAAATAAATCTGACTTGACTTGACTTTATCTTTAATATTCCCATTAATTCATATTAATTCCCATAATTACCTGTTAATTAACTTTGAATATTGTTAACCAACTTTGAATATACCCAGAATATTGCAACTCTAATCACAGCACAATACAGTTGAAGCTAAATGGAGTTCTTCCTTTCCAGAAATTACAGTGCTTAGAGGTAAGAAGTGCTACTACAGTCTTAGACTGGAGAGTCTAAATCTGGAGAGTCTAGAGTCTCTGTCTTACCATACTCAACACACGTCCGATCAAGACTAATTGTGTGAAACTGTAAAAATTCTATTATATTCTTGATTAAAATTCTAAAAAAAAAAAAAAAAAAAAAATTTGATCATGATTTTTTTGTATTCTGAAAGATGTTTCAAATTTATGGTTGTTGTTGGATGATGGCTATACTTGATTAAAGATGCTACCTGGACTGATTTGCCATTTTTAGATACACCTGCTAAACACCTGCTACTACACAACGTATCAGCAGCCATCAAAGGAAAGGTACCACCATATAACCCAGTACATTTGTACCATGTTGATGTGAAAATGGTCCACCATTCAGATATCTGATCATCTGGTCACGTGTTGGACATGGAGGGTGATGAACTGTGCAGCAACAAATCAGCAACTGTAAACTACGTGTGGCCCAATATAGTAGGTCTACCTACGCAATTAATGCATGCACAAGGTAATACGTATACAAGGTATACATAATAAACTGGTAGCTAAATGTCTAAATGTCTTATATCTCTGGCATTGATTTCATGCAGAAATTTAGCCTACGTTCAGGTAATGAAGAATTATAACATGATAGTAATACTGACACATGCATACATCATGATTCATCACGTAAGTGGAAGTTAGGAATTTAACTTTTTTCATTTTTTGGAGGACCACGGCCTTAACCCCACCTTCTCTAGGTCTTTTTCCCTTTTATATACCCACACCCCATTGTCTATCTCTGTCCTAACAAACTTTGAGACCACTTCCTCCCCTTCTGCTGATGACTCCTGAAACGGGTTACTGGATTATTTGAAATAGGCCCAAAAGCCTGTGGGCTTGCAGAGACTGTCAAACCAAGCAGCAACAGTGTCTACAGCCTGAGGTGGTCGGAGTCTATGTGGACTATGAGGAGGGACAGGTGCCCTCCTACGATGCTACCATCTATACATTTACACTGCTTTTTGAGGAAGCACTCTTTCCTGTCTAGATGGGAACTCAGTGCTGAAAATCCAAACGTCACAAACTTTTGAAGAGTAGAATGAACAAAGCGAAGAGTGAACATCATAAGACAATAGCCAGGTTCTCTCTTTATTAATCAACATCATATGTTCTCTCATGAGGATAATGTATTGTAGCATAACCATTTCTGTACAATTATTACATTTAACCCACCAATGATTTTACCTGATTAGAAAGTATACATTATTTCCCCAGAACTGTTTACTTCTGGTACTGTGGGTCAGGTAAATTGTGGGACATCATGAAGTGAAAGATAAATTGAGTACACTGCTTTTATTTTTTACTGTCACTAAATCATTTTATATCAGCTACTTAATAAAAATTGTATAAAACTATTAAACATTTTAGGGTTTCTGGGTTTAATTTGCTGCTTAATGATGTAGTTCACTGTAGTCAGTGTAGTCAATGACATCATAATGTCCGTCTCCGGGCTACTGCGTTTCTAACATTCCATGTGACCGTGACCATTGAAAGAGCTGTTCATTTGGACATTGACCGTCTTGCAGGTAGGACCATCCCACTATTATCCTCCTCCTCCTCTCTCTTTATTCTGTTTATTTGTGCTAATATTAATCCTGAATTAATAATTAAGTAGAATCATGATTGATAATTAATTCAATAAATACTAATAAATAATGAACATAAACAGCCTAATACATGAACACCACAACAAGTAGTGAGCTTTCAAAAGTCACATGATCATATTTTCTGAAAAATACCTGGGTAGAGAGCTACATGCTGCTTTATTAGTGAGTAAATTCAGTTCAGAGAATCTCAGAAGTTGACATTCTTCAATATATTAATAATAATAATAATAATAATAATAATAAACTGCTGCACTTTGATTAAATGATATAGTATTAACATATGATGACAGTTCCTAAAAATAACATTCCCTCTAGTTGGGGCTGACTCTTACTCTCGTTCCCACTCTTTATTAATTCATTTTAATTGTGAAATTGTGTGTATTATTATTAACAATATTATTATTTATTATTAGTTCAGCTAAGTGCGGACTTAAAGCTGTCCACTGCCTGTATCAAGGTTTCAGTCTAAAGCTCAAACACAACACGGTTACACTTCTTTAATTTATTCTCAGTTTTAAACCACTGATCTCGAGCTTCTGATTGGTCAGAGTGAAAAGCAGCCCCAGGGACACTTAGTGGACCAGACAAACTGCAAAAATGATTAAAGCAGTTATTATTGGATCATCTGTAATCAAATGGTATTAGCTATTATATGGGGTGTTTTTCACAATTCTTAAAATATGTAAAATAATGTTCACATACGTAAAATCATGAAAATGTAATTTTCATTTCATAGATCAATGTAACTCTGTGTGGATGTTTATAGACCTGTGGTCTAAAAGGAGTCCATGTTAGAAACAATGATTTAAACAATTTGATTGTTATATAGTGGAATATGTGTAACTAATCATACATGTGTTAAATTAAATAGAAATTATGACAAGCTATAAAAAAATGCCTCAACATCTTCAACAGTAAAAGACCCAACAGTAACTACAGGAAAAGAAATCAGTGCAGTCACTTCTGAGAAAACAGGTGCTGATCCATATTCATCCATCATACACGTGTTCTAGACCACCTGACGTTCAAACAAGCTCCATAACTATTTTTCAAAATAGCTAAATATGTGTGTTCACATGCAGACACTGGTTGTAATGTAGTCTAGACTATGACACAACATATGATCACTGGTAACTGAAAGCAGTGTCTCTTGAATTTCACCCATAGAAAAGGACAAAAAGTAGAACGGCATTCAGAATCAGCCAGGAATGACAGACAGCAGGGAGGAAACAGCGGGGGTGTCCCGACAAGAGTCCCCTCAACCGAAGGTCCAATTCTTTGAAGACGTTACGGACATTGTCTTCAGCCTGAGTGATGAGTATGTTTCTTCTCTGGGTTTCAGTTTCATTTTCTGTTCTGATGAGGAGAACAATATTAAACTCTTTATTAATCTCCTTTTAAAAACTTTATTTTGTTTTCTAGGGAATGGAGGGAAAACAATGTGCCAGAAGCAGTGAGTATCAAATATACAGCAGATGATACGTTTTTAAACTGAAACCTCTGTATATAAGGTGTCACCCATCTGCAGAGGGCTTTTTTTTCCTCAGTCAAGCAGGAGGACACCTGATTCCACTTGTCTGCAGATCTCAGCCTTTAAGCAGTGAACTGTGTGTGATTCGCTTGGTTGGAATGAAAACCTGCAGCCACATCAGCCTTTTGTGGATAAGACTGATGACCCCTACCGTATGTAGTGTATAATCCTGGAATATTGACCATTCCTTTATTTATGAATTTATTAAGCAGGGAACAGGAGTGGAGTTTGCATCACTGGGCACAAATATCGTGAAATCCATCACAACATCAGTGATAATAAGTTACCAGCCGACTCTTATTCACCTGGTGGAAGTAGAATCAGTTCTGTCAGAGGAAGAAATGCTTAAGGACACAGCTGAAGATGAGTCGAAGTGTCTACCCAGCACCTCTAATGTTGCCATGAACCCTCCACCTTCACCTGAATGCTCAGCTCAAAGGTAACCCTAACAAGCCTAAGAAAGATTTGTCTTTACTTTTAGAGTCTTCTCAATTCCTTTCATCCAGTTGGGGTTACTGACCATCACAGTAATTGTAGTAGTAATTTGTAGTAATTCTGGACTCTTTTCATCAGCTTTCACAAGCCTCACTGTCCTAATATCGACACGATTCTTTGCTGATATAGGATGTCTTAATCCTAACCATTTTAATCTCTATATCTCTACTGACGATTTTCTTTTTCTGCTTTGTCTTTTTGGATTACATCAAGATCCCCGATGGACACAGCTGATTTAATGGACAATGCTGTGGATGATATAGTCAGCGAGGTGAAAATGACTGTGCGAAAGGCAATCCACAGAGTTTCCTCCTGTAAAACCAAATTGACTAGAAAAAAGAAGACGAGATGCAGCCCTATGGCTAAACACACTCGCTCTAGGGCCCGAATTTACAAGAAAGTGAAGAAGTTCTTCAGTCTATCCAAGCAGACTCTGACAGACAGGACAGAGTTTTTGGAAAACACTGCTGATGTTCAACTAAACACTGAACCCTCCTCAACCCAGAGTATCTCCCACACCTCTGTGGATGAACCCGGCCACAGCCCTAAATCACAGACTGAAGCTTCCAGCAATACCTTTCAACTAGATGAGCTAGTTGAAATGACAAACGAAAGACCTGCCAAACTTCCACAACCACAAGATGCTCCACGAGTGCAGCATCTCATACCTGTTGAGACCATCGAGCGCCATTCACCTGGGTTAACGAATGTAGCTTCAAACGTGAACGAGATCTGTGGTTTGGACATTAAGCCTTCTGGTGCACCGCGCACACGCTTCATCACAGTTGCTAGTGCTGTAGCAATGGAGACTTCAGAGGACAATATTGTCTCTGGTGAAGAGAAAATGTCCAACATGACCAAATCTGAACATTTGGATGATGACCTCAGTGATGTGATTCAAAAGAAGAGGAGCTTTGGCTTTCCATCTATTGTGGGCATGAAGGCTCCTCACATCAGATTTAGGTTTAAGGTATGGACACACATTGTCTGATTAACTCTGTTCTGAATTAATCATGTTAGTAATAAGACTAAAGTAATAATGCTATTGTGGTGTGTCTGTTTTCCTTCATTTTCTTAATTTAATGTTTGCTCATCAAGAAATCAAACAAAGTTGGTCCATCTGAAGTGGCCTTTGATGACCATCAGCCTAACTGCTCTGGAAATCCTCAGGAAGGTGAGTACCTGAAACAAAACACACAGAAAATCACAGTGCTTGACACACCCATGCCAGTGTTTCATCAGCTTATTGTTCATAATATCATTCATACAATTCATAGAGTTGCTGAGTTTCTGATTCATCTTGTCTTTTGCAGCTTCACAGAAAAAATCTGCTTTGAAGACGCCATTTAAGAAAGCTCGTAAACGCCTGGCAAGGATGTTCTCAGCACTCCGCAAAGCCTTGCCCAACCCTTTTAAACATGGCAGTCAGCCGTCGTAAGCACTGCTTTCAAGACTCGGAACAAGTATTTGCTGTTTTCCTCTACTTTTGCATATTTGTCACCTTTCATTAATTCAAATTATTTAACTAAACATTCTAACAATTTACCTGAACTCTGCTACATAGCACTGACATAACCATACCATAAGCATGTCTAGAGAAATGTTATATGATTTCATAAGTTGTCAAGACAGATTAAGTCTTGTAACACAACATTTTTATACTGACATTACTAATAGTAATATATCATGACAAATATTATAATGATAAATATCATAACTTTAAATTAGCCAGTGACACAAAACGTCACATTTTTAAACATTGTATTATGTGTCATAACATGCCATGTTATCGGTAATGATAACATGGTTAAACACACGCATATTTAATCTTTAAAAATAATAATAATTTGGTTCACAAATGTAATTCTTATTTGGGAGGGGTTTCTGAAACCAACACAAGAGTAAAGTCCTATATACATCCATTTAGACTGTTCATTCAATGGTGCTGCACCTTCAAAAATGTGTTTTAGCCATCATTTATACACACAAAACAACCTCTGCTAGCTTCTGAAACTGCAGTCAGAAATGTGCAACCAGAACTCAGTTTCATTTTGTGAATTTCATCATAAGCCAGATAAGAAGACTCTTTCCAGGGCCAGACTCTGTCTTAGACCAAGTGCAGCATCTCATATCTGAGAGTCAAATGTTCCATCCAGGCTCTTTCAGCACTAATCGGACACGAAAGTCCATGAAACTCAGTTCATACATGAGAAGGATAAGTCAGGAATGTCTCCTGGAGTCATTTAAAAGCAAGATCATCAGTTTAAACAAGTGTATGCAGATTTTTGGGAGGTGTAGCCACTTTGCTCTCGCCTAGAAAGAGACCCAAACTTTCATCCTCAGCTGAGGAGAAATTGTTTCAGATGTTAAGGAACACTGGTGACGT
This sequence comes from Salminus brasiliensis, assembly GCF_030463535.1. NCBI lineage: Eukaryota > Metazoa > Chordata > Actinopteri > Characiformes > Bryconidae > Salminus > Salminus brasiliensis. The sequence goes on from NC_132886.1 coordinate 20,098,892, forward strand.
CCTGCTATTCAGATGTGTCTTCTGAAAGCCATCATTCATACCCACAGAACATCTGGAGTCTGCAGCTTCTGCAACTGAGTTCTGGTTCTGTTTGCACATCTTTTTTTTAAAGGTGTTGAGGGACTGTACAGAAGTCTGAATCAGCCACTTCAGATTATGTGCATTCCTCTGCCCCTCTGCACCTTTTCAGAGATGTGCAACCAGAACCAGAACTCTGATTCAGAAGCTGCAGACTCCAGATGTTTTATGGGTGTGAATGATGGCTTTCAGAAGGCACATCTGAATAGCAGGACGTCACCGGTTTTCCTCACCATCTAAAACAATTTCTCCTCAGCTGAGGATGCTCAGTAAACATCATCCTGATCAAGATGATGGCATTTGTTTTGTAAAGGTCTTTTTAACCGAAGGTCATCGGTAAGGAACAGTCTACTGAGGGATCCCATGCAGGCTCCCGCAGAATCAACATACGCTACAAAAAGAAAGTCAGGCAAAGATCCAAAACCTCTGTCTCCTGTGTATAATTGTAATACCTGATTATATTTAAATCTGCAGTTCTTATTTGGGAGGGGTTTCTGAAACCAACACAAGAGTAAAGTCCTATATACATCCATTTAGGCTGTTCATTCAATGGTGCTGCACCTTCAAAAATGTCTTTTAGCCATCATTTATAGACACCAAACAACCTCCGCTAGCTTCTAAAACTGCAGGTTCTGTTTGCACATCTTTTCAAAGGTGTTGAGGGACTGTACAGAAGTCTGAATCAGCCACCTCAGATTATGTGCGTTCATTTGCCCCTCTGCACCTATTCAGAAATGTGCAACCAGAACTGAGTTTCATTTTGCTCTGTGAATTTCATCATAAGCCAGATAAGAAGACCCTTTCCAGGGCCAGACTCTTAGACCAAGTGCAACATCTCATATATGAGAGTCAAATGTTCCATCCAGGCTCTTTCAGCACTAATCGGATACTCCACAATGGGAAAGTCCATGAAACTCAGTTCATACATGAGAAGGATAAGTCAGGAATGTCTCCTGGAGTCATTTAAAAGCAAGATCATCAGTTTAAACAAGTGTATGCAGATTTTTGGGAGGTGTAGCCACTTTGCTCTCACCTAGAGAGAGACCCAAACTTTCATCCTCAGCTGAGGAGAAATTGTTTCAGATGTTAAGGAACACTGGTGATGTCCTGCTATTCAGATGTGTCTTCTGAAAGCCATCATTCATACCCACAGAACATCTGGAGTCTGCAGCTTCTGCAACTGAGTTCTGGTTCTGTTTGCACATCTTTTTAAAGGTGTTGAGGGACTGTACAGAAGTCTGAATCAGCCACTTCAGATTATGTGCATTCCTCTGCCCCTCTGTACCTTTTCAGAGATGTGCAACCAGAACCAGAACTCTGATTCAGAAGCTGCAGACTGCAGATGTTTTGTGGGTGTGAATGATAGCTTTCAGAAGGCACATCTGAATAGCAGGACGTCACCGGATTTCCTCACCATCTAAAACAATTTCTCCTTAGCTGAGGATGCTAAGTAAACATCATCGTAATCAAGATGATGGCATTTGTTTTGTGAAGGTCTTTTTAACTGAAGGTCATGATTAAGGAACAGTCTACTGAGGGATCCCATGCAGGCTCCCGCAGAATCAACACACGCTACAAAAGGAAAGTCGGGCAAAGATCCAAAACATCTGTCTCTTGTGTATAATTGCAATACCTGATTATATTTAATTCTGCAGTTGTTTATAAAAAGCTCTAACAGACATCCCTGACTTGAGTGACAAGGAATGATAGTCAATTACAAGCTATGACCTCATCCATGACATGTTTATCGCACAGTTATGTAGCAGAAATATTCAATGAGTATAAGACAATCTGAGTAAACCCAAAGTACAGCTTTTAAATAATCATTTTAAAGTTGTTTTTTTTTTTTTTTTAAAAAGAGAAAAGTCTAAACAAATACATTTAAATTGAGATTCTTGTGACAAATATGCAATAAAACAGAGGAAACCAGAGCCGAGACTTTTTAGGGCACTGTATCTTAATAAAAGAGCTCTGCAGCATAGTCCTGTGTGTATGTGCTTATTTCATTTGCTCAATTCAACACCCACACCTAACCATATGGTAACCACCTACTGCGTTGCAAGCTCTTCACTGGAGTCATCAGATAGGCACCTACTTTTGTCAGTGTTTTACTGAATTAAGCCCACGATACCTTCAGAAGGCTCAACAGTGAAGTCACTTCCCTGTTTCCTGCTTTCAGATGGTGACGTTTCACAGGGTTTTTAGAAAATATGCAATTTTATTTTTCTGACATTATTTAGGGGTCATAGATCTGTACACACCCATAGCCTAATACTGTACAGCAAGTACAGCTTCAAGCCATATAGGGAAAGAAGCTACGAGCTTGCCACAGGTTTCCTGGACATTTTTGTCCATTCCTTTTGGTATATCGATGTAAGCTCTGTCAGGTTGATGGGAAGCGTCGGTACACAGCCATTTTCAGCTTCTTCCACAAATGTTCAATTGGATTCAGGTCTGGGCTCTGGTTGGACCACTCAAGGACATTCACAGACATTCTTGGAAGCCACTCCTTTGTTCTCATGGCTGTGTGCTTTGGGTCGTTGTCATGTTGGAAAGTAAACCTTTGCCCCAGTCTGAGGTCCAGAGTGCTCTGGAGCAGGTTTTCTTCAAGGATCCTGGTGTACTGCATTCATCTTTCTCTCTATCAGGACAAGTCTCCTCAGTCCCACTGCTGAAAAACATCCTCACATCATATTGCTGCCACCTCCACCATGCTTCACTGTAGGGATAGCATTTGCTATTTGATGAGCGGTGCTTAGTTTCTAAGGAGTGGCTTCTGTCTGGCCACTCTACCATAAAGGCGTGATTTGTACACTGCAGTCTGGACGGTTGATCTTCTGAAAGGTTCTCCAACCTCCCCAAGGATACGCTGGAGCTCTGTCAGGGGGTTCCTGCTTACCTCCTTGACCAAGACCTGTCTTCCCCAATCGCTCAGTTTGGCTGAGCAGTCAGGTCTAGGAAGATTCTGGTGGCTCTCAACCTCTTCCATTTACAATTGATAGTGGCCAGCTAACAGAGAAGATTATAACTTTTTTAAAAGGTTTGAGAAAAGTTAACCTGTAGCGTTACAGAAAAAGTGTTCCCGGAACGTTCCAAAAACATGTGCCTCAATAATGTTTTGAATATTATTGGAACGTTTCTCACACAACGTTCCCAGTTAGACAACCACTTACGGAAACGTTAAATTTCCAAAACAAAAATTAAAACATCACTGATAAACCACTGGAACATAATATTTAACTAATGTGACATTATGTTTTCCATATAAATAATTAGAGCTTTTATTTAAACATTGAATAGAATTAAATATAGTTTGTGAATTTACAAAGATAATACAAAACATTTAAATGATTTATTAACATTAATTTTAATGTCTTTCAAATGTACCCAAATAAACAAATGAAGGCATCTCCTCTTTTAAAACGCTCCTTTTTCCAGCACAGCAGCAGAGAGAGTGTGATTCTGGTCAGAGACTGAAGTGAACAGCTCTCTACACTCACTGGTTCCCAACACCATGATGTCACCTCATTTTAGCAGGAAGGCATTCAGTGGGGACTGTGAGAAGGTGAGCTGAGTCATGGTTTCTTCAAATAGTTTGCTTCTGTTGATTCTCTTTTTTGTATTTGAAATAGGCCGTCACTTCTCAAAGTAACTTCTTGACTTTAATGCTTTGTCTAGACCCACGTTACATAAATAATTTTTACATAAATGACAGAAATACATTTTGTCCTGTGTTGTTAAATGTTAGCATATGAAATGTCATTGAAAAGACTGTTGTGTGAGGTGGAGCTGCTACTCTACATTCATCCTCATTTACCCGACCAGCAAAGAGACAAGCCGGCCCATTCCCCTTTCTGAATGATGGTTTAAAGCTTTATATCTCTGCTGTCCAATCACTGACTGTAAATCTGAACACTGCTACAGGCAGCTGGCAGCCCAGACCAAAAGATGACGTTGTGGTTTGTGTTGTCTTTTTTGCATAATTAATGAGAAGTCTGAGAAAAAAGTGTTTAAGAGAGAAATCCTGTCAGTTGAGGTAAGATCGGTTCAGAAATGTTTATTAGTCTTATTGCTTTTCATTTCTACTCAGGAAACTTGGCTTTAATGGTTAAATTGTGATATTGAGATTTGATATCCTGTTGCCTCAAAAACTGTTTACTGAATTGTTCAATAATTATCCTGATCAAATAATTGCTTTTTCTTGTATTGATGAATTGGATTATTTGAGAGTTTGTTTTACAGAGTGATGCACTGTTCATTGTTCAATAGTGCTGAACTATATTTCTCGTGTCTCACAAGATGCATTTATATTTACATCCCGCTCTGAAAATAAGGGGCAGGGTCAGCGACGGGTTTGGGCATGTGCAGTACACTGTGGTGTGGACGTGGAGTGGTGTGGGTCTGCTCTGACTATGAGACTGAGCACTGTGAGTGTTGTGGGACTGGGCTCACGGCAGCACCCGCTGATGAGGACAGTAACTGAAGAACCTGTGTGTTCACCTTAGAGTCTCCAATAACACCAGAAAAAGTTGCTAGATTTGTTGCTAGTCACTAGATATATCAACAAATACTAAATAACGTTGGGTATTGTGGGTTATAACTATCAACTTACTTGATAGTTATATCAACAGTATCATAACACTTTTTTGAGCCCTGTAAGTTAGCGTTAGCAATCGGTAAGTGGCGTTAGTTGCCAGTTTAGCTGGTCAAAGGCTTGTTAACATTTCCAAATAAGATTATTGGCATTTTCTCTCAACAACAAACAGATCACTGACTGTATACAGTCGTTGAGCCAGACTGACAGAGCTGCTCACAGCGTTGCCTGTAGGAATTGTTTAAATATCAGCCTTGTGTGCTCATTTATCGGCCGATACGATTATCTAAAAATGTCAAAAATCGACTTTCATTCTCTCCAAATGGTCAAGGTTATCTTCAAAATGTGTTTCTACTTCTCAACCTCAATCAGATTTTGTTGCTGATATTTTTTATATTTAATTTATTTATATTTATTAACTATTTACATATTTAAACATATTTGACTGCAATTGTCCAAGCATTACTAAAGTCAGAATATTTTGCTGACTGATTGAGTTATAAATTGGACAGTTAGTAATGCTTTTTACATGGCCACTGCTGAAACTAGATAATGATCAGATTATTAGTGTAGAGGGAGATTGGGGCACAAATTAATGTGGGGTAAAATATACTGTGTGTGTGTGTGTGTGTGTGTGTGTGTGTGTGTGTGTGTTGGGTGGTTAAAGTAAAGTAATTATTTGTCATTATCTTTTCTACATGAGCTCATTGTACTATATGTACGTTTCTGATCTTTATCTTTAATATTCCCATTAATTCATATTAATTCCCTTAATTACCTGTTAATTAACTTTAAATATTGTTAACCAACTTTGAATATACCCAGAATATTGCAACTCTAATCACAGCACAATACAGTTAAAGCTAAATGGAGTTCATCCTAATTACAGTGCTTAGAGGTAAGAAGTGCTACTACAGTCTTAGACTGGAGAGTCTAAATCTAGAGTCTAGAGTCTCCGTCTTACCATACTCAACACAAGTCCCATCAGGACTAGTTGTGTGAAACTGTAGAAATTATATTATATTCTTGATTCAAATTATAAAAAAAAAAAGAATGAACATGATTTTTTTATTATTCTAGAGGATGTTTCAAATTTATGGTTGTTGGTCAAGCAGAGACAATGCAGGACAGATGGGAGCCCTTGTGGCATGATAATCCTATTTAGAGCTCAAATGATGGCTATACTTGATTAAAGATGCTATCTGGACTGATTTGTCATTTTTAGATACACCTGCTAAACAGGTTCACTTTATAGGTTTGAAATTACTGACTGCAGTCCATTTGCTACTGCACAATGTATCAGCATCTATCAACGGAAATGTACCACCATATAACCCAGTACATTTGTACCATGTTGATGTGAAAATGTTCCACCATTCAGATATCTGGTCATCTGGTCACGTGTTGGACATGGAGGGTGACGAACTGTGCAGCAACAAATCAGCAACTGTAAACTACGCGTGGCCGAATATAGTAGGTCTACCTACGCAATTAATGCATGCACAAGGTAACTATACATAATAAACTGGTAGCTAAATGTCTAAATGTCTTATATCTCTGGCATTGATTTCATGCAGAAATTCAGGTAATGAAGAATTATAACATGATAGTAATACTGACGCATGCATACATCATGATTCATCATGTGAGTGGATGTTAGGAATTTAACTTTTTTCATTTTTTGGAGGACCACGGCCTTAACCCCACCTTCTCTAGGTCTTTTTCCCTTTTATATACCCACACCCCACTGTCTATCTCTGTCCTAACAAACTTTGAGACCACTTCCTCCCCTTCTGCTTATGACTCCTGAAACGGGTTTCTGGATTATTTGAAATAGGCCCAAAAGCCTGTGGGCTTGCAGAGACTGTCAAACCAAGCAGCAACAGTGTCTACAGCCTGGTGGTCGGACCATTCAAAGAGCTTTTCATTAGGACATTGACCGTCTTGCAGGTAGGACCATCCCACTATTACCCTCCTCCTCTCTCTTTATTCTGTTTATTAGTGCTAATATTAATCCTGAATGAATAATTAAGTAGAGAATGATGATTGATGATACATGAACACCACAACAAGTAGTGAGCTTTCAAAAGTCACATGATCATATTTTCTAAAAAATACCTGGGTAGAGAGCTAAATTCTGCTTTATTAGTGAGTGAATTCAGTTCAGAGAATCTCAGAAGTTGACAGTCTTCAGCATAATAATAATAATAATGATGATAATAATAATAATAATAAACTGCTGCACTTTGATTAAATGATATATTATTAACATATGATGACAGTTCCTAAAAATGACATTCCCTCTAGTTGGGGCTGACTCTTTCTCTTGTTCCCACTCTTTATTCATTCATTTTAATTGTGAAATTGTGTGTATTATTATTAATAATATTATTATTTATTATTATTTCTTCTAAATGCAGACTTAAAGCTGCCCACTGCCTGTATCAGGGTTTCAGTCTAAAGCTCAAACACAACACGGTTACACTTCTTTAATTTATTCTCAGTTTTAAACCACTGATCTCAATGATCAGTGGTTTAATGATCACTGGTAACTGAAAGCAGTGTCTCTTGAATTTCACCCGTAGAAAAGGACACAAAGTAGAACGGCATTCAGAATCAGCCAGGAATGACAGACAGCAGGGAGGAAACAGCGGGGGTGTCCCGACAAGAGTCCCCTCAACCGAAGGTCCAATTCTTTGAAGGCGTTACAGACATTGTCTTCAGCCTGAGTGATGAGTATGTTTCTTCTCTGGGTTTCAGTTTCATTTTCTGTTCTGATGAGGAGAACAAGATTAAAATTAATATTATTTATTAAACTTCTGAGAAAACTTTATTTTGTTTTCTAGGGAATGGAGGGCTTTGCCAAACAATGTGCCAGAAGCAGTGAGTATCAAATATACAGCAGATGATACGTTTTTAAACTGAAACCTCTGTATATAAGGTGTCACCCATCTGCAGAGGGCTGCAAGTTTTTTTCCTCAGTCAAGTAGGAGGACACCTGATTCCACTTGTCTGCAGATCTCAGCCTTTAAGCAGTGAAAAGTGTGTGATTTGCTTGGTTGGAATGAAAACATGCAGCCACATCAGCCTTTTGTGGATAAGACTGATCACCCCTACCGTATGTAGTGTATAATCCTGGAATATTGACTATTCCTTTATTTATGAATTTATTAAGCAGGGAACAGGAGTGGAGTTTGCATCACTGGGCACAAATATCGTGAAATCCATCACAACATCAGTGATAATAAGTTACCAGCCGACTCTTATTCACCTGGTGAAAGTAGAATCATTTCTGTCAGAGGAAGAAATGCTTAAGGACACAGCTGAAGATGAGTCAAAGTGTCTACCCAGCACCTCTAATGTTGCCATGAACCCTCCACCTTCACCTGAGTGCTCAGCTCAAAGGTAACCCTAACAAGCCTAAGAAAGATTTGTCTTTACTTTTAGAGTCTTCTCAATTCCTCTCATCCAGTTGGGGTTACTGACCATCACAGTTTTGTAGTAATTCTGGACTCTTTTCCTCAGCTTTCACAAGCCTCACTGTCCTAATATCGACACTATTCTTTGCTGATATAGGATGACTTAATCTTAACCATTTTAATCTCTATATCTCTACTGACGATTTTCTTTTTCTGCTTTGTCTTTTTGGATTACATCAAGATCCCCGATGGACTCAGCTGATTTAATGGGCAATGCCGTGGATGATATAGTCAGCGAGGTGAAAATGACTGTGCGAAAGGCAATCCATAGAGTTTCCTCCTGTAAAACCAAACTGACTGGAAAAAAGAAGACGAGATGCAGCCCTATGGCTAAACACTCTCGCTCTAGGGCCTGAATTTACAAGAAAGTGAAAAAGTTCTTCAGTCTATCCAAGCAGACTCTGACAGACAGAACAGAGCTTTTGGAAAACACTACTGATGCTCAATTAAACACTGAACCCTCCTCAACCCAGAGTATCTCCCACACCTCTGTGGATGAACCCGGCCACAGCCCTAAATCACAGACTGAAGCTTCCAGCAATACCTTTCAACTAGATGAGCTAGTTGAAATGACAAACGAAAGACCTGCCAAACCTCCACAACCACAAGATGCTCCACTAATGTAGCATCTCATACCTGTTGAGACCGAGCGCCATTCACCTGGGTTAACAAATGTAGCTTCAAACGTGAACGAGATCTGTGGTTTGGACATTAAGCCTTCTGGCACACCGCACACACGCTTCATCACAGTTGCTAGTGCTGTAGCAATGGAGAATTCAGGGGAAGACTTTTGCAGCTTTACAGAAAAAATCTGCTTTGAAGACGCCATTTAAGAAAGCTCGTAAACGCCTGGCAAGGATGTTCTCAGCACTCCGCAAAGCCTTGCCCAACCCTTTTAAACATGGCAGTCAGCCGTCGTAAGCACTGCTTTCGAGACTCGGAACAAGTATTTGCTGTTTTCCTCTACTTTTGCATATTTGTCACCTTTCATTAATTCAAATTATTTAACTAAACATTCTAACAATTTACCTGAACTCTTCTACATAGCACTGACATAACCATACCATAAGCATGTCTAGAGAAATATTGTATGATTTCATAAGTTGTCAAGACAGATTAAGTCATGTAGCACAACAATATTATACTGACATTACTATTAGTAATATATCATGACAAATATTATAATGATAAATATCATAACTTTAAATTAGCATGTGACACAAAACGTCACATTTTTAAACACTGTATTATGTGTCATGACATGTCATGTTATTGGTAATGGAAACATGGTCAAACACACGCATATTTAATCTTTAAAAATAATAATAATTTAGTGCACAAATATAATTCTTATTTGGGTGGGGGTTCTGAAACCAACACAAGAGTAAAGTCCTATATACATCCATTTAGACTGTTCATTCAATGGTGCTGCACCTTCAAAAATATATTTTAGCCATCATTTATACACATAAAAAACAACCTCTGCTAGCTTCTGAAACTGCAGGTTCTGTTTGCACATCGTTGCAAAGGTGTTGAGGGACTGTACAGAAGTCTGAATCAGCCACTTCAGATTATGTGTATTCATTTGCCCCTCTGCACCTTTTCAGAGATGTGCAACCAGAACTTTGCTGGGTCAATTTCATCAGATAATGGCATTTGTTTTAAGAGAGTTTTTTCATGGCCAGACTATGTTTTAGACTAAGTGCAACATTGCATATGTGACAGTCAAATGTACTTAAAAATATAACTAGACTATCACATGTTTTTAAGACTTTTCAAACTCTTCTAGAGTCATCATGGGTAAGGAACAATCTGTTCCAAAATCCCTTCCAGAATCCTTCAGCACTAATCGGATTGATCAGCATATTCGACAGTGGGAGAGTCCATAAAACTCAGTTCAGGCTCAAGTCAAGGAATGTATCCTGGAGTCATTTCTAAGATCATCAGTTCAAACTACTATACGCAAATTTTGGGGAGCTGTGGCCACTTTACTTTTGTTTGGTAAGAGACCCAAACTGGCTCCTCAATTGCAGTTTGGTTCACGGACTATAGTGACGTTCTACTTTTCAGATGTGTCTTCGGAAGCCATCATTCAAACTCAAACATCTGGAGTCTTAAAACTGCTGTTAGCTTCTGAAACTGCAGGTTCTGTTTGCACATCTTTACAAAGGTGTTGAGCGTCTGTACAGAAGTCTGAATCAGCCACCTCAGATTATGTGCGTTCATTTGCCCCTCTGCACCTTTTCAGAGATGTGCAACCAGAACTCAGTTTCACTTTGCTCTGTGAATTTCATCATGACCCAGATGAGAAGACTCTTTCCACGACCAGACTCTGTCTTAGACCGAGTGCAACATCTCATATCTGAGAGTCAAATTTTCCATTCAGGCTCTTTCAGCACTAATCAAATGCTCCACAATGGGAAAGTCCATGAAACTCAGTTGATACATGAGAAGGATAAGTCAGGAATGTCTCCTGGAGTCATTTAAAAGCAAGATCATCAGTTCAAACAACTGTATGCAGATTTTTGGGAGGTGTAGCCACTTTGCTCTCGCCTAGAAAGAGCCCCAAACGTTCATCCTCAGCTGAGAAGAAATTGTTTCAGATAGTACTGAACACTGGTGATGTCCTGCTATTCAGATGTGTCTTCTGAAAGCCATCATTCATACCCACAGAACATCTGGAGTCTGCAGCTTCTGCAACTGAGTTCTGGTTCTGTTTGCACATCTTTTTAAAGGTGTTTAGGAGCTGTACAGAAGTCTGAATCAGCCACTTCAGATTATGTGCATTCCTCTGCCCCTCTGCACCTTTTCAGAGATGTGCAACCAGAACCAGAACTCTGTTTCAGAAGCTGCAGACTCCAGATGTTTTGTGGGTGTGAATGATGGCTTTCAGAAGGCACAACTGAATAGCAGGACGTCACCGGTGTTCCTCACCATCTGAAAAATTTCTCCTCAGCTGAGGATGCTCAGTAAACATCATCGTGATCAAGATGATGGCATTTGTTTTGTGAAGGTCTTTTTAACAGAATTCAATGAGTATAAGACAATCTGAGTAAACTCAAAGTACAGCTTTTATATAATTATTTTAAAGACCCCTACCCCCCCCCCCCCCAAAAAAAAAAAAGTCTAAGCAAATACATTTAAATTGGGATCTTTGTGACAAATATGCAATAAAACAGAGGAAACCAGAGCCAAGACTTTTTAGGGCACTGTATCTTAATAAAAGAGCTCTGCAGCATAGTCCTGTGTGTATGTGCTTATTTCATTTGCTACAATTCAATCAATTCAACACCCACACCTAACCAGGACCACCCCCTTCATCCATATGGTAACCAGCTACAGCGTTGCAAGCTCTTCACAGGAGTCATCAGATAGGCACCTACTTTTGTCAATGTTTTGCTGAATTAAGCCCACGATACCTTCAGAAGGCTCAACAGTGAAGTCACACGCCTCTTTTCTGCTTTCAGATGGTGACGTTTCACAGGGTTGTTAGAAAATATGCAATTTTATTTTACTGACATTATTTTGGGGTTATAGATCTGTACACACCCATAGCCTAATACCTACAAGCAAGTACAGCTTCAAGCCATATAGGGAAACGAGCTTGGCAGAGTTTTTCTGGACATTTTTGTCAATTCCTCCATGTAAGCTCCGTCAGGTTGATGGGAAGCGTCGGTACACAGCCATTTTCAGCTTCTTCCACAAATGTTCAATTGGATTCAGGTCTGGGCTCTGGTTGGGCCACTCAAGGACATTCACAGACATTCTTGGAAGCCACTCCTTTGTTCTCATGGCTGTGTGCTTTGGGTCGTTGTCATGTTGGAGAGTAAACCTTTGCCCCAGTCTGAGGTCCAGAGTGCTCAGGTGCAGGTTTTCATCAAGGATCCTGGTGTACTGCATTCATCTTTCTCTCTATCAGGTCCCCCAGTCCCACTACTGAAACCATAACATAAAGGCGTGATTTGTAGACTGTAGCCTGGACGGTTGATATTCTTGATCTTCCACAAGGATACGCTGGAGCTCTGTCAGAGTGACCCTGGGGTTCCTGCTTACCTCCTTGACCAAGACCTGTCTTCCCCAATCGCTCAGTTTGGCTGAGCAGTCAGGTCTAGGAAGATTCTGGTGGTTCTGAACTTCTTCCATTTACAAATGATAGTGGCCAGCTAACAGAGAAGGTTATAAAAAAAGTTTTTAAAAGGTTTGAGGGAGGTTAGCGTATAACGTTACAGAAATAGGGATCCAGGAACGTCTCAAAAATATGTGCCACAATAATGATTTGAATATTTCTTACACAATGTTCCCAGTTAGACAACCACTAATGTTACGGAAACATTAAATTACCAAAACAAAAATTAAAACATCACTGATAAAGCACTGGAACATAATATTTAACTAATGTGACATTATTTTTTCCGTATAAATAAAAAAGTTTTTTTTAAACATTGAATAGAATGAAATATTATTATTTTATATATTAATTTATCATTTTTAGAAATATTATTATTTACAAAGAACATAAAAAATGTCCACCAAATGAAATTCATTTATTAGAATAAACAAATGAAGGCATCTCCTCTTTTAAAACGCTCCTTTTTCCAGCACAGAGAGTTAGTGTGATTCTGGTCAGAGACTGAAGAGAACAGCTCTCTACACTCACTGGTTCCCAACACCATGATGTCACCTCATTTTAGCAGCAAGGGATTCAGTAGAGACAGCGAGAAGGAGAACTAAATCATGGTTTCTTCAAATAGTTGAGCTCCTTCTAAGATCTAAGAAATGAGCATCAAGGTTGCAACAGAACACAAAAGCTTATAGGATGCTTCTCTTGATTCTCTTTTTTGTATTTGAAATAGGCCGTCACTTCTCAAAGTAACTTCTTGACTTTAATGCTTTGTCTAGACCCATGTTACATAAATAATTTTTACATAAATGACAGAAATACATTTTGTCCTGTGTTGTTAAATGTTAGCATATGAAATGTCATTGAGGTGGAGCTGCTACTCTACATTCATCCCTCCTCATTTATCCGACCAGCAAAGAGACAAGCCGGCCCATTCCTCTTTCTGAATGATGGTTTAAAGCCTTATATCTCCTCTGTCCAATCACTGACTGTAAATCTGAACACTGCTACAGGCAGCTGGCAGCCCAGACCAAAAGATGATGCTGTGGTTTGTGTTGTCTTTTTTGCATAATTAATGAGAAGTCTGAGAAAAAAGTGTTTAAGAGAGAAATCCTGTCAGATGAGGCAAGATCGGTTCATAACTGTTTGTTAGTCTTATTGCTTTTCATTTCTACTCAGGAAACTTGGCTTTAATGGTTAAATTGTGATATTGAGATTTGATATCCTTTTGCCTCAAAAACTGTTTACTGAATTGTTCAATAATTATCCTGATCAAATAATTGCTTTTTCTTGTATTGTTGAATTGGATTATTTGAGAGTTTGTTTTACAGAGTGATGCACTGTTCATTGTTTAATAGTGCTGAACTATATTTTTCGTGTCTCACAAGACGCATTTATATTTACATCCCGCTCTGAAAATAAGGGGCAGGGTCAGCGACGGGTTTGGGCATGTGCAGTACATTGTGGTGTGGACGTGGAGCGGTGTGGGTCTGCTCTGACCGTGAGACTGAGCACTGTGAGTGTTGTGGGACTGGGCTCACGGCAGCACCCGCTGATGAGGACAGTAACTGAAGAACCTGTGTGTTCACCTTAGAGTCTCCAAAAGTCTCCAATAACACCAGAAAAAGTTGCTATATTTATTGCTAGTCCCTTTGCTAGAGGGGTCTAAAACGCCACTAGATATATCAATAACGTTGGGTATTGTAGGTTATAACTATCAACTTACTTGATAGTTATATCAACAGTATCATAACACTTTTTTGAGCCCTGTAAGTTAGCGTTAGCAATTGGTAAGTAGCGTTAGTTGCCAGTTTAGCTGGTCAAAGGCTTGTTAACATTTCCAAATAAGATTATTGGCATTTTCTCTCAACAACAAACAGACCAATGACTGTATACAGTCGTTGAGCCAGACTGACAGAGCTGCCCACAGTGTTGCCTGTAGGAATTGTTTAAATATCGGTCTTGTGCGTTCATTTACAGGCCGATACGATTATCTAAAAATGTCAAAAATCGACAGATTAATCGGTCGATCACTACTTCTGACAGACTTTCATTCTCTCCAAATGGTCAAGGTTATCTTCAAAATGTGTTTCTACTGCTCAACCTCAATCAGATTTTGTTGCTAATATTTTTTATATTTAAATTATTTATATTTATTGACTATTTACACATTTAAACATATTTGACTGCAAATATGCTTTTTACATGGCCACTGCTGAAATTAGATAATGATCAGATTATTAGTGTAGAGGGAGATTGGGGCACAAATTAATGTGGGGCAAAATATACTGTGTGTGTGTGTGTGTGTGTGTGTGTGTGTGTGTTGGGTGGTTAAAGTAAAGTAATTATTTGTCATCATCTTTTCTACATGAGCTCATTGTACTATATGGACCAGGCCACAGACAGACAGGCTAAACCGACCGTCTGCGAGCTGCTTTGAGGCGTCACCCAAGTTTTACAATATTGAGACTGTGTCTGTGCCCCGAATTAAACCTAAACATAGAACATCTAAATCAGCTCGTGTTAATAATTTAATCAGTGTTAAATCCTCTCAATCAAACGAAAACAACAGCTCCTCAGACCTAAAGCTCGGTCTACTTAACATTAGATCACTAATCTCGAAAGCAGTGATCATAAATGAAATTATATGTGATTAGAAACTAGACGCTTTTTTTGTCTCACTGAAACCTGGATTAGACCTGATCAATATATAGCACTAAATGAAGCCACCCCCACAGGTTATAAATATGTACATAGCCCTAGATTATCAGGCAGAGGAGGTGGAGTATGTATAATCTACCAGAATACACTAGAGATTATTCAAAAATACTGTAACACCTTCACTTCTTTTGAGATTCTCTACATTAATATATCAAATCCAGCCACAAATAAAAATACATTCACATTGATTAATATTTATAGGCCTTCAGGGCCCTATTCTGAATTTTTAAAAGAATTTAGTAATTTTGCTGCGGACTTGGCAGTGTGCAGCGACAAAGTTATAATAGTAGGAGACTTTAATATTCACTTCGAAAAAGCAGACGATCCATTAACAATGGCGTTTGTTTCCATTTTAGATTCTGTTGGCATTGCACAAAACGTAACTGGACCCACACATTACTGTAATCATACCCTAGATTTAGTCCTGACCCTGGGTGTTAGCATTGATCAGCTAAATATTCTACCTCAGAGCTCAGTAATATCAGATCATTATCTAATCTCCTTTGAGCTACATCTTAGGCAAAATGTAAATTTGTCCCCCAAACAAAATTAACAAACGGTCTAGAAAATATCCTTCGATCAACCTTAGACAAAGTAGCACCGTTTAAAAATAAAATGTTGAGGCAAAAAAGGCTTGCACCGTGGTACAGTGATCATACTCGTACCTTAAAACAAAGGTAACTAGAGCGTAAATGGCGGACAATCAAACTAGAGGTTTTCCACTCCGCGTGGAAGGACAGCCTTAATAAATATAGAACAAAACTTAGTTGTAGAACAAAGGCTGGAAGCCTTCTACCCACTTCCACAGCCAGAACTAGAAAAAATTATTTCCTCATCAAATTGTACAACCTGTCCACTCTACCCAATTCCCTCTAAATTGCTGAAAGAAATACTCCCAATTATAATCAGACCTCTTTTAACAATTGTAAATTTATCCCTTTGCCTTGGGCATGTACCCCAAACCCTTAAAATAGCAGTTATAGATAGATAGATAGATAGATAGATCACTTTATTTATCCCACAGGGAAAGTCAGTTTTTACAGCAGCAAAATCAAACAAGAGAGCAGCATGATAGAGGCATAAAAAGCGTAAAAGTGTAAAAGTGATTGTAGTGCAGTAATAATTACATTAATATAATGTAATATACAGAATGAATTATGTGTAATGTAACAGTGCAGTAACAGTAACTACATTAATATAATGTAGTGATGTAAGGCATCCTGGGGTATCATTACAATATAGAGTTTAAAGTGGCAGTGCAGATGACAGAGCTGTGTGGCAGTACATACTGATGAACAGAAAAAGTGTCCGATTGAGAAACAGAAACATAAATTTATAAAACCTTTAATCAAGAAACCAAATCTTGATCCTAGCGTATTATCTAATTATAGGCCCATCTCCAACTTAACATTCGTATCTAAGATATTAGACAAAGCTGTGGCCCAACAACTCTGTTTATACCTGAGTAAAAATTACATGTATGAGAAATTCCAATCTGAATTTAGACCAAATCACAGCACAGAGACAGCCCTAGTGAAGATTACAAATGATCTCCTTCTTGCCTCTGATCAAGGCTACGTATCTTTATTAGTCCTACTAGACCTTAGTGCAGCCTTTGATACAGTAGATCATACTATATTACTAGAAAGATTAGAGAAAATGGTTGGAATCACAGGGACAGCCCCATCATGGTTCCAATCTTATCTAACGGCTCAGTTATAAGCAGACATGGCGTTAATTTCCATTTTTATGCAGATGACACACAGCTCTATATTTCAGCCAAACCTGATGATAAATTTAGACTACAGAAAATGGAGGACTGTGTAAAGGATATAAAACTCTGGATGTCACATAACTTCCTTCTTCTTAACAGTGACAAAACCGAGGTTCTCCTTTTAGGTCCAAAAGACACTAGACATAAACTATCTGACGTAATGTTAGACTTGGCCGATGCTTCCATCATTCCTAGTTTAGCAGCTAAAAATCTTGGTGTCACATTTGACTCAGATTTATCATTTGAGCAACATATAGCTAATATTAGTAGAACAGCCTTCATGCAGCTTAGGAACATCTCCAAACTAAGAAACTCCTTATCACTACAAGATGCAGAAAAGCTAGAACATGCTTTTATTACCTCAAGGCTAGATTACTGTAATGCACTACTGTCAGGTTGTTCCAGCAGGACCTTCAATAAACTTCAGGTGGTGCAAAATGCTGCAGCCAAGGTCCTTACTAAAACAAGAAATTTTGACCATATCAGTCCAGTTCTATCAGCACTTCATTGGCTCCCAGTTACATTCCGTATCAAATACAAAATTCTTCTATTAACATATAAGGCCCTACATGGCCTCGCTCCTGAGTAGCTGCGGGATCTTTTTGTATACTACGAACCATCAAGACTACTTAGATCTCAGGGTGCTGGCCTCTTACTCTTGCCCAAAATTCAAAAAACCTCAGCAGGGGGAAGAGCCTTTTCTTATAAAGCCCCCCAACTCTGGAATAACCTTTCAGATAATGTTCGGGACTCAGACACCATCTCAATCTTTAAATCTAAGCTGAAAACTCATATGTTTAGTTTAGCTTTTGGTAATTAATGTTTCTTAGAGAAAGGTTGAAGGTCCAGGGGTTCGCGGACCCAGGGAATTGTAGTACACTGAGATGCTGGAGCTGTCGTCTCGCTGCCTACACGCGATCACTCAGGTTTGTTGACAGTGGAGCAGATAGATGCTGGTGTTTTCAGGGTGCACCCATGTCCGTGTTACCTTCTGGCTCTCTCCTTTTAATTAGGCTGTTACAATCAGACATGCCAGAGTCGTTATACACACTCTGATGCGGATGCTCAACATTCTCCGCCCTCCATAAAATTCCTCTCAGAACTAATTTTCTCTTTCTCTTTTTACGCTCTCCGAGTAAATGGCCACCCAGCCCGACCTGCTGGAAGACTGCCCGCTGAGGTCCCCTCTACCTGCGTCAAACCAGCTGCCACCTACCAGTCCAGCCAGCAGGCCCCCCCACCCGCCACCACCCATGGCGGACCGACGGCTCTCCCGCCTGCCGCTGCTGCCTGTTTGGTGGCCATGTTGAAACCTAGATGGACTCGTGGCTGTCTGACACTATTAATATCACCACTATTAACTTTCTGTTGTATCTGGTTTAGTAATTTTTACCATTAATGTTTAAATAGTTCTGACCAGAGGAGGATGGGTCCCCCTTGTGAGTCTTGGTTCCTCCCAAGGTTTCTTCCTCCAGCTTTGAAGGAGTTTTTCCTTGCCACTGTCGCCGTTTGGCTTGCTCAAGGGGGGTCCTTCATGTTATTTCTTCTTTCTTCTCTGTCTCTGTCCTTTATTAAGTACTAATTATGTTAAGCCGCTTCGACAACAGTTGTAAAAAGCGCTATACAAATAAATCGGACTTGACTTGACTTTATCTTTAATATTCCCATTAATTCATATTAATTCCCATAATTACCTGTTAATTAACTTTGAATATTGTTAACCAACTTTGAATATACCCAGAATATTGCAACTCTAATCACAGCACAATACAGTTGAAGCTAAATGGAGTTTTTCCTTTCCAGAAATTACAGTGCTTAGAGGTAAGAAGTGCTACTACAGTCTTAGACTGGAGAGTCTAAATCTGGAGAGTCTAGAGTCTCTGTCTTACCATACTCAACACACGTCCGATCAAGACTAATTGTGTGAAACTGTAAAAATTCTATTATATTCTTGATTAAAATTCTAAAAAAAAAAAAAAAAAAAAATTTGAACATGATTTTTTTGTATTCTGAAAGATGTTTCAAATTTATGGTTGTTGTTGGATGATGGCTATACTTGATTAAAGATGCTACCTGGACTGATTTGCCATTTTTAGATACACCTGCTAAACACCTGCTACTACACAACGTATCAGCAGCCATCAAAGGAAAGGTACCACCATATAACCCAGTACATTTGTACCATGTTGATGTGAAAATGGTCCACCATTCAGATATCTGATCATCTGGTCACGTGTTGGACATGGAGGGTGATGAACTGTGCAGCAACAAATCAGCAACTGTAAACTACGTGTGGCCCAATATAGTAGGTCTACCTACGCAATTAATGCATGCACAAGGTAATACGTATACAAGGTATACATAATAAACTGGTAGCTAAATGTCTAAATGTCTTATATCTCTGGCATTGATTTCATGCAGAAATTTAGCCTACGTTCAGGTAATGAAGAATTATAACATGATAGTAATACTGACACATGCATACATCATGATTCATCACGTAAGTGGAAGTTAGGAATTTAACTTTTTTCATTTTTTGGAGGACCACGGCCTTAACCCCACCTTCTCTAGGTCTTTTTCCCTTTTATATACCCACACCCCACTGTCTATCTCTGTCCTAACAAACTTTGAGACCACTTCCTCCCCTTCTGCTGATGACTCCTTAAACGGGTTACTGGATTATTTGAAATAGGCCCAAAAGCCTGTGGGCTTGCAGAGACTGTCAAACCAAGCAGCAACAGTGTCTACAGCCTGAGGTGGTCGGAGTCTATGTGGACTATGAGGAGGGACAGGTGCCCTCCTACGATGCTACCATCTATACATTTACGCTGCTTTTTGAGGAAGCACTCTTTCCTGTCTAGATGGGAACTCAGTGCTGAAAATCCAAACGTCACAAACTTTTGAAGAGTAGAATGAACAAAGCGAAGAGTGAACATCATAAGACAATAGCCAGGTTCTCTCTTTATTAATCAACATCATATGTTCTCTCATGAGGATAATGTATTGTAGCATAACCATTTCTGTACAATTATTACATTTAACCCACCAATGATTTTACCTGATTAGAAAGTATACATTATTTCCCCAGAACTGTTTACTTCTGGTACTGTGGGTCAGGTAAATTGTGGGACATCATGAAGTGAAAGATAAATTGAGTACACTGCTTTTATTTTTTACTGTCACTAAATCATTTTATATCAGCTACTTAATAAAAATTGTATAAAACTATTAAACATTTTAGGGTTTCTGGGTTTAATTTGCTGTTTAATGATGTAGTTCACTGTTGTCAGTGTAGTCAATGACATCACAATGTCCGTCTCCGGGCTACTGCGTTTCTAACATTCCATGTGACCGTGACCATTGAAAGAGCTGTTCATTTGGACATTGACCGTCTTGCAGGTAGGACCATCCCACTATTATCATCCTCCTCCTCTCTCTTTATTCTGTTTATTTGTGCTAATATTAATCCTGAATTAATAATTAAGTAGAATCATGATTGATAATTAATTCAATAAATACTAATAAATAATGAACATAAACAGCCTAATACATGAACACCACAACAAGTAGTGAGCTTTCAAAAGTCACATGATCATATTTTCTGAAAAATACCTGGGTAGAGAGCTACATGCTGCTTTATTAGTGAGTAAATTCAGTTCAGAGAATCTCAGAAGTTGACATTCTTCAATATATTAATAATAATAATAATAATAATAATAATAATAATAAACTGCTGCACTTTGATTAAATGATATATTATTAACATATGATGACAGTTCCTAAAAATGACATTCCCTCTAGCTGGGGCTGACTCTTACTCTCGTTCCCACTCTTTATTAATTCATTTTAATTGTGAAATTGTGTGTATTATTATTAACAATATTATTATTTATTATTAGTTCAGCTAAGTGCGGACTTAAAGCTGTCCACTGCCTGTATCAGGGTTTCAGTCTAAAGCTCAAACACAACACGGTTACACTTCTTTAATTTATTCTCAGTTTTAAACCACTGATCTCGAGCTTCTGATTGGTCAGAGTGAAAAGCAGCCCCAGGGACACTTAGTGGACCAGACAAACTGCAAAAATGATTAAAGCAGTTATTATTGGATCATCTGTAATCAAATGGTATTAGCTATTATATTGGGTGTTTTTCACAATTCTTAAAATATGTAAAATAATGTTCACATACGTAAAATCATGAAAATGTAATTTTCATTTAATAGATCAATGTAACTCTGTGTGGATGTTTACAGACCTGTGGTCTAAAAGGAGTCCATGTTAGAAACAATGATTTAAACAATTTGATTGTTATATAGTGGAATATGTGTAACTAATCATACATGTGTTAAATTAAATAGAAATTATGACAAGCTATAAAAAAAATGCCTCAACATCTTCAACAGTAAAAGACCCAACAGTAACTACAGGAAAAGAAATCAGTGCAGTCACTTCTGAGAAAGCAGGTGCTGATCCATATTCATCCATCATACACGTGTTCTAGACCACCTGACGTTCAAACAAGCTCCATAACTATTTTTCAAAATAGCTAAATATGTGTGTTCACATGCAGACACTGGTTGTAATGTAGTCTAGACTATGACACAACATATGATCACTGGTAACTGAAAGCAGTGTCTCTTGAATTTCACCCATAGAAAAGGACAAAAAGTAGAACGGCATTCAGAATCAGCCAGGAATGACAGACAGCAGGGAGGAAACAGCGGGGGTGTCCCGACAAGAGTCCCCTCAACCGAAGGTCCAATTCTTTGAAGACGTTACGGACATTGTCTTCAGCCTGAGTGATGAGTATGTTTCTTCTCTGGGTTTCAGTTTCATTTTCTGTTCTGATGAGGAGAACAATATTAAACTCTTTATTAATCTCCTTTTAAAAACTTTATTTTGTTTTTCTAGGGAATGGAGGGAAAACAATGTGCCAGAAGCAGTGAGTATCAAATATACAGCAGATGATACGTTTTTAAACTGAAACCTCTGTATATAAAGTTTTTTTCCTCAGTCAAGCAGGAGGACACCTGATTCCACTTGTCTGCAGATCTCAGCCTTTAAGCAGTGAACTGTGTGTGATTCGCTTGGTTGGAATGAAAACCTGCTGCCTTTTGTGGATAAGACTGATGACCCCTACCGTATGTAGTGTATAATCCTGGAATATTGACCATTCCTTTATTTATGAATTTATTAAGCAGGGAACAGGAGTGGAGTTTGCATCACTGGGCACAAATATCGTGAAATCCGTCACAACATCAGTGATAATAAGTTACCAGCCGACTCTTATTCACCTGGTGGAAGTAGAATCAGTTCTGTCAGAGGAAGAAATGCTTAAGGACACAGCTGAAGATGAGTCGAAGTGTCTACCCAGCACCTCTAATGTTGTCATGAACCCTCCACCTTCACCTGAATGCTCAGCTCAAAGGTAACCCCAACAAGCCTAATAGAGACTTGTCTTTACTTTTAGAGTCTTCTCATTTCCTCTCATCCAGTTGGGGTTACTGACCATCACAGTTTTGTAGTAATTCTGGACTCTTTACATCAGATTTCACAAGCCCCACTGTCCTAATATCGACACGATTCTTTGCTGATATAGGATGATTTAATCTTAACCATTTTAATCTCTATATGTCTACTGACGATGTTCTTTTTCTGCTTTGTCTTTTTGGATTACATCAAGATCCCCGATGGACACAGCTGATTTAATGGGCAATGCCGTGGATGATATAGTCAGCGAGGTGAAAATGACTGTGCGAAAGGCAATCCATAGAGTTTCCTCCTGTAAAACCAAATTGACTAGAAAAAAGAAGACGAGATGCAGCCCTATGGCTAAACACTCTCGCTCTAGGGCCCGAATTTACAAGAAAGTGAAGAACTTCTTCAGTCTATCCAAGCAGACTCTGACAGACAGGACAGAGTTTTTGGAAAACACTGCTGATGTTCAACTAAACACTGAACCCTCCTCAACCCAGAGTATCTCCCACACCTCTGTGGATGAACCCAGCCACAGCCCTAAATCACAGACTGAAGCTTCCAGCAATACCTTTCAACTAGATGAGCTAGTTGAAATGACAAACGAAAAACCTGCCAAACCTCCACAACCACAAGATGCTCCACGAGTGCAGCATCTCATACCTGTTGAGACCATCGAGCGTCATTCACCTGGGTTAACGAATGTAGCTTCAAACGTGAACGAGATCTGTGGTTTGGACATTAAGCCTTCTGGTGCACCGCGCACACGCTTCATCACAGTTGCTAGTGCTGTAGCAATGGAGACTTCAGAGGACAATATTGTCTCTGGTGAAGAGAAAATGTCCAACATAACCAAATCTGAACATTTGGATGATGACCTCGATGATGTGATTCAAAAGAAGAGGAGCTTTGGCTTTCCATCTATTGTGGGCATGAAGGCTCCTCACATCAGATTTAGGTTTAAGGTATGGAAGCACACACATTGTATGAATAGCTCTGTTCTGAATTAATCATGTTAGTAATAAGACTAAAGTAATCATGCTATTGTGGTGTGTCTGTTTTTCTTCATTTTCTTAATTTAATGTTTGCTCATCAAGAAATCAAACAAAGTTGGTCCATCTGAAGTGGCCTTTGATGACCATCAGCCTAACTGTTCTGGAAATCCTCAGGAAGGTGAGTACCTGACACAAAACACACAGAAAATCACAGTGCTTGACACACCCATGCCAGTGTTCAATCAGCTTATTGTTCATAATATCATTCATACAATTCATAGAGTTGCTGAGTTTCTGATTCATCTTGTCTTTTGCAGCTTCACAGAAAAAATCTGCTTTGAAGACGCCATTTAAGAAAGCTCGTAAACGCCTGGCAAGGATGTTCTCAGCACTCCGCAAAGCCTTGCCCAACCCTTTTAAACATGGCAGTCAGCCGTCGTAAGCACTGCTTTCGAGACTCGGAACAAGTATTTACTGTTTTCCTCTACTTTTGCATATTTGTCACCTTTCATTAATTCAAATTATTAAATTAAATATTCTAACAATTTACCTGAACTCTGCTACATAGCACTGACATAACCATACCATAAGCATGTCTAGAGAAATATTGTATGATTTCATAAGTTGTCAAGACAGATTAAGTCTTGTAACACAACAATATTATACTTACATTACTAATAGTAATATATCATGACAAATATTATAATGATAGATATCATAACTTTAAATTAGCATGTGACACAAAACGTCACATTTTTAAACACTGTATTATGTGTCATGACATGTTATGTTATCGGTAATGATAACATGGTCAAACACACGCATATTTAATCTTTAAAAAGAATAATAATTTGGTTCACAAATGTAATTCTTAATTCTGAAACCAACACAAGAGTAAAGTCCTATATACATCCATTTAGACTGTTTATTCAATGGTGCTGCACCTTCAAAAATGTCTTTTAGCCATCATTTATACACACAAAACAACCTCTGCTAGCTTTTGAAACTGCAGGTTCTGTTTGCACATCTTTGCAAAGGTGTTGAGGGACTGTACAGAAGTCTGAATCAGCCACTTCAGATCATGTGCGTTCATTTGCCCCTCTGCACCTTTTCAGAGATGTGCAACCAGAACTCAGTTTCACTTTGCTCTGTGAATTTCATCATAAGCCAGATGAGAAGACTCTTTCCAGGGCCAGACTCTGTCTTAAACCAAGTGCAGCATCTCATATCTGAGAGTCAAATGTTCCATCCAGGCTCTTTCAGCACTAATGCACTAATGCTCCACAATGGGAAAGTCCATTAATCTCAGTTCATACATGAGAAGGATAAGTCAGGAATGTCTCCTGGAGTCATTTAAAAGCAAGATCATCAGTTTAAACAATTGTATGCAGATTTTTGGGAGGTGTAGCCACTTTGCTCTCGCCTTGAAAGAGACCCAAACTTTCATCCTCAGCTGAGGAGAAATTGTTTCAGATGGTAAGGAACACTGGTGAATTCCTGATATTCAGATGTGCCTTCTGAAAGCCATCATTCATACCCACAGAACATCTGGAGTCTGCAGCTTCTGCAACTGAGTTCTGGTTCTGTTTGCACATCTTTTTAAAGGTGTTGAGGGACTGTACAGAAGTCTGAATCAGCCACTTCAGATTATGTGCATTCCTCTGCCCCTCTACACCTTTTCAGAGATGTGCAACCAGAATCAGAACTCTGTTTCAGAAGCTGCAGACTCCAGATGTTTTGTGGGTGTGAATGATGGCTTTCAGAAGGCACATCTGAATGGCAGGACGTCACCAGTGCTCCTAACTATCTGAAACAATTTCTCCTTAGCTGAGGATGCTCAGTAAACATCATCGTGATCAACATGATGGCATTTGTTTTGTGAAGGTCTTTTTAACTGAAGGTCATGGGTAAGGAACAGTCTACTGAGGGATCCCATGCAGGCTCCCGCAGCATCAACACACGCTACAAAAGGAAAGTCGGGCAAAGATCCAAAACATCTGTCTCTTGTGTATAATTTTATTACCTGATTATATTTAAATCTGCAGTTGTTTAGAAATAGCTCTAATAGACATCCCTGACTTGAGTGACAAGGAATGATAGTGAATTACAAGCTATGACCTCATCCATGACATGTTTATCGCACAGTTATGTAGCAGAAATATTCAATGAGTATAAGACAATCTGAGTAACTTCAAAGTACAGCTTTTAAATTATGATTTTATTGATTTTTTCAATGAAAAAAAAAGAGAAAAGTCTAAACAAATGCATTTAAATTGGGATTCTTGTGACAAATATGCAATAAAACAGAGGAAACCAGAGCCGAGACTTTTTAGGGCACTGTATCTTAATAAAAGAGCTCTGCAGCATAGTCCTGTGTGTATGTGCTTATTTTATTTACTACAATTCAATCAATTCAACACCCACACCTAACCAGGACCACCCCCTTCATCCATATGGTAACCAGCTACTGTGTTGCAAGCTCTTCACAGGAGTCATCAGATAGGCACCTACTTTTGTCAGTGTTTTGCTGAATTAAGCCCACGATACCTTCAGAAGGCTCAACAGTGAAGTCACAGGCCTCTTTCCTGCTTTCAAATGGTGACGTTTCACAGGGTTTTTAGAAAATATGCAATTTTATTTTACAGACATTATTTAGGGGTTACATATCTGTACACACCCATAGCCTAATACTTACAGCAAGTACAGCTTCAAGCCATATAGGGAAAGAAGCTACGAGCTTGGCACAGTTTTTCTGGACATTTGTGTCCATTCCTCTTGGTATATCCATGTAAGCTCCGTCAGGTTGATGGGAAGCGTCGGTACACAGCCATTTTCAGCTTCTTCCACAAATGTTCAATTGGATTCAGGTCTGGGCTCTGGTTGGGCCACTCAAGGACATTCACAGACATTCTCGAAAACCACTCCTTTGTTCTCATGGCTGTGTGCTTTGGGTCGTTGTCATGTTGGAGAGTAAACCTTTGCCCCAGTCTGAGGTCTGTGTACTGCATTCATCTTTCTCTCTATCAGGTCCCCCAGTCCCAGTACTGAAACCATATCATAAAGACGTGATTTGTAGACTGCAGTCTGGGCGGTTGATCTTCTGAAAGGTTCTCCAACCTCCTCTAGGATACGCTGGAGCTCTGTCAGAGTGACCCTTGGGTTCCTGCTTACCTCCTTGACCAAGACCTGTCTTCCCCAATCGCTCAGTTTGGCTGAGCAGTCAGGTCTAGGAAGATTTTGGTGGTTCTAAACTTCTTCCATTTACAATTGATAGTGGCCAGCTAACAGAGAAGATTATATAAACTTTTTGAGGAAGGTTTGAGGAAGGTTAGCCTATAGCGTTACAGAAAAAGTGTTCC
Source organism: Salminus brasiliensis (assembly GCF_030463535.1). Classification (NCBI taxonomy): domain Eukaryota; kingdom Metazoa; phylum Chordata; class Actinopteri; order Characiformes; family Bryconidae; genus Salminus; species Salminus brasiliensis. Next base: position 20,125,486 of record NC_132886.1, read on the forward strand.
CGGAACGTTCCAAAAACATGTCCCTAAATAATGTTTTGAATATTATTGGAACGTTTCTCACACAACGTTCCCAGTTAGACAACCACTAATGTTATGGAAACGTTAAATTTCCAAAACAAAAATTAAAACATCACTGATAAACCACTGGAACGTAATATTTAACTAATGTGACATGATGTTTTCCATACAAATAATTAGAGCTTTTATTTAAACATTGAATAGAATTAAATATAGTTTGTGAATTTACAAAGATAATAAAAAACATTTAAATAATTTATTAACATTAACTTTAATGTCTTTCACATGTACACAAATAAACAAATGAAGGCATCTCCTCTTTTAAAACGCTCCTTTTTCCAGCACAGCAGCAGAGAGAGTGTGATTCTGGTCAGAGACTCAAGAGAACAGCTCTCTACACTCACTGGTTCCCAACACCATGATGTCACCTCATTTTAGCAGGAAGGCATTCAGTAGAGACAGCGAGAAGGTAAGCTGAGTCATGGTTTCTTCAAATAGTTGAGCTCCTTCTAAGATCTAAGAAATGAGCATCAAGGTAGCAACAGAACACAAAAGCTTATAGGATGCTTCTGTTGATTCTCTTTTTTGTATTTGAAATAGGCCGTCACTTCTCAAAGTAACTTCTTGACTTTAATGCTTTGTCTAGACCCACGTTACATAAATAATTTTTACATAAATGACAGAAATACATTTTGTCCTGTGTTGTTAAATGTTAGCATATGAAATGTCATTGAAAAGACTGTTGTGTGAGGTGGAGCTACATTCATCCCTCCTCATTTATCCGTCCAGCAAAGAGACAAGCCGGCCCATTCCCCTTTCTGAATGATGGTTTAAAGCCTTATATCTCCTCTGTCCAATCACTGACTGTAAATCTGAACACTGCTACAGGCAGCTGGCAGCCCAGACCAAAAGATGATGTTGTGGTTTGTGTTGTCTTTTTTGCATAATTAATGAGAAGTCTGAGAAAAAAGTGTTTAAGAGAGAAATCCTGTCAGATGAGGTAAGATCGGTTCATAACTGTTTATTAGTCTTATTACTTCTCATTTCTAATCAGGAAACTTGGCTTTAATGGTTAAATTGTGATATTGAGATTTGATATCCTTTTGCCTCAAAAACTGTTTACTGAATTGTTCAATAATTATCCTGATCAAATAATTGCTTTTTCTTGTATTGTTGAATTGGATTATTTGAGAGTTTGTTTTACAGAGTGATGCACTGTTCATTGTTTAATAGTGCTGAACTATATTTTTCGTGTCTCACAAGATGCATTTATATTTACATCCCGCTCTGAAAATAAGGGGCAGGGTCAGCGACGGGTTTGGGCATGTGCAGTACATTGTGGTGTGGACGTGGAGCGGTGTGGGTCTGCTCTGACCGTGAGACTGAGCACTGTGAGTGTTGTGGGACTGGGCTCACGGCAGCACCCGCTGATGAGGACAGTAACTGAAGAACCTGTGTGTTCACCTTATTCCAATAACACCAGAAAAAGTTGTTATATTTGTTGCTAGTCCCTTTGCTAGAGGGGTCTAAAAGGCCACTAGATATATCAATAACGTTGGGTATTGTAGGTTATAACTATCAACTTACTTGATAGTTATATCAACAGTATCCTAACACTTTTTTGAGCCCTGTAAGTTAGCGTTAGCAATTGGTAAGTAGCGTTAGTTGCCAGTTTAGCTGGTCAAAGGCTTGTTAACATTTCCAAATAAGATTATTGGCATTTTCTCTCAACAACAAACAGACCAATGACTGTATACAGTCGTTGAGCCAGACTGACAGAGCTGCCCACAGTGTTGCCTGCAGAAATTGTTTAAATATCGGCCTTGTGCGTTCATTTACAGGCCGATACGATTATCTAAAAATGTCAAAAATCGACAGATTAATCGGTCGATCACTACTTCTGACAGACTTTCATTCTCTCCAAATGGTCAAGGTTATCTTCAAAATGTGTTTCTACTGCTCAACCTCAATCAGATTTTGTTGCTAATATTTTTTATATTTAATTTATTTATATTTATTGACTATTTACATATTTAAACATATTTGACTGCAAATATGCTTTTTACATGGCCACTGCTGAAATTAGATAATGATCAGATTATTAGTGTAGAGGGAGATTGGGGCACAAATTAATGTGGGGCAAAATATACTGTGTGTGTGTGTGTGTGTGTGTGTGTGTGTGTGTGTGTGTGTGTGTGTGTGTGTTGGGTGGTTAAAGTAATTATTTGTCATCATCTTTTCTACATGAGCTCATTGTACTATATGGACCAGGCCACAGACAGACAGGCTAAACCGACCGTCTGCGAGCTGCTTTGAGACGTCACCCAAGTTTTACAATATTGAGACTGTGTCTGTGCCCCGAATTAAACCTAAACATAGAACATCTAAATCAGCTCGTGTTAATAATTTAATCAGTGTTAAATCCTCTCAATCAAACGAAAACAACAGCTCCTCAGACCTAAAGCTCGGTCTACTTAACATTAGATCACTAATCTCGAAAGCAGTGATCATAAATGAAATTATATGTGATTAGAAACTAGACGCTTTTTTTGTCTCACTGAAACCTGGATTAGACCTGATCAATATATAGCACTAAATGAAGCCACCCCCACAGGTTATAAATATGTACATAGCCCTAGATTATCAGGCAGAGGAGGTGGAGTATGTATAATCTACCAGAATACACTAGAGATTATTCAAAAATACTGTAACACCTTCACTTCTTTTGAGATTCTATACATTAATATATCAAATCCAGCCACAAATAAAAATACATTCACATTGATTAATATTTATAGGCCTCCAGGGCCCTATTCTGAATTTTTAAAAGAATTTAGTAATTTTGCTGCGGACTTGGCAGTGTGCAGCGACAAAGTTATAATAGTAGGAGACTTTAATATTCACTTCGAAAAAGCAGACGATCCATTAACAATGGCGTTTGTTTCCATTTTAGATTCTGTTGGCATTACACAAAACGTAACTGGACCCACACATTACTGTAATCATACCCTAGATTTAGTCCTGACCCTGGGTGTTAGCATTGATCAGCTAAATATTCTACCTCAGAGCTCAGTAATATCAGATCATTATCTAATCTCCTTTGAGCTACATCTTAGGCAAAATGTAAATTTGTCCCCCAAACACTGTCTAAAGTGCACAATAACCACAGTGACAGCTGTACAGTTTACTAAAAACCTCCCACCCTTATCCACCTTAGCTGACACTCCGTCAGACCAAACGGAGCTAGTTAAATTAACAAATGGTCTAGAAAATATCCTTCGATCAACCTTAGACAAAGTAGCACCGTTTAAAAATAAAATGTTGAGGCAAAAAAGGCTTGCACCATGGTACAGTGATCATACTCGTACCTTAAAACAAAGGTAACTAGAGCGTAAATGGCGGACAATCAAACTAGAGGTGTTCCACTCCGCGTGGAAGGACAGCCTTAATAAATATAGAAAGGCACTCATTAAAGCTCGCTCAGTGTATTTGGCCTCGCTGATCGAGAAAAACAAAAACAATCCCAGAGTTAGGCAGATACTCAACCCAACATCAATTCCAACATCTTTAACCAGTCTTGTTTTTAATGGACTATTTTAATAATAAAATAAAAAATATTAGACAACAAATCTAACCCTGCTTATTAAATCAAACATGGTCATCACCTGATGTAGCTGCTTTAGAACAAAACTTAGTTGTAGAACAAAGGCTGGAAGCCTTCTACCCACTTCCACAGCCAGAACTAGAAAAAATTATTTCCTCATCAAATTGTACAACCTGTCCACTCTACCCAATTCCCTCTAAATTGCTAAAAGAAATACTCCCAATTATAATCAGACCTCTTTTAACAATTGTAAATTTATCCCTTTGCTCTGGGCATGTACCCCAAACCCTTAAAATAGCAGTTATAAAACCTTTAATCAAGAAACCAAATCTTGATCCTAGAGTATTATCTAATTATAGGCCCATCTCCAACTTAACATTCGTATCTAAGATATTAGACAAAGCTGTGGCCCAACAACTCTGCTTATACCTGAGTAAAAATTACATGTATGAGAAATTCCAATCTGAATTTAGACCAAATCACAGCACAGAGACAGCCCTAGTGAAGATTACAAATGATCTCCTTCTTGCCTCTGATCAAGGCTACCTTTATTAGTCCTACTAGACCTTAGTGCAGCCTTTGATACAGTAGATCATACTATATTACTAGAAAGATTAGAGAAAATGGTTGGAATCACAGGGACAGCCCCATCATGGTTCCAATCTTATCTAACAGCTCAGTTATAAGCAGACATGGCGTTAATTTCTATTTTTATGCAGATGACACACAGCTCTATATTTCAGCCAAACCTGATGATAAATTTAGACTACAGAAAATGGAGGACTGTGTAAAGGATATAAAACTCTGGATGTCACATAACTTCCTTCTTCTTAACAGTGACAAAACCGAGGTTCTCCTTTTAGGTCCAAAAGACACTAGACATAAACTATCTGACGTAATGTTAGACTTGGCCGATGCTTCCATCATTCCTAGTTTAGCAGCTAAAAATCTTGGTGTCACATTTGACTCAGATTTATCATTTGAGCAACATATAGCTAATATTAGTAGAACAGCCTTTATGCAGCTTAGGAACATCTCCAAACTAAGAAACTCCTTATCACTACAAGATGCAGAAAAGCTAGTACATGCTTTTATTACCTCAAGGCTAGATTACTGTAATGCACTACTGTCAGGTTGTTCCAGCAGGACCTTCAATAAACTTCAGGTGGTGCAAAATGCTGCAGCCAAGGTCCTTACTAAAACTAGAAATTTTGACCATATCAGTCCAGTTCTATCAGCACTTCATTGGCTCCCAGTTACATTCCGTATCAAATACAAAATTCTTCTATTAACATATAAGGCCCTACATGGCCTCGCTCCTGAGTAGCTGCGGGATCTTATTGTATACTACGAACCATCAAGACTACTTAGATCTCAGGGTGCTGGCCTCTTACTCTTGCCCAAAATTCAAAAAACCTCAGCAGGGGGAAGAGCCTTTTCTTATAAAGCCCCCCAACTCTGGAATAACCTTCCAGATAATGTTCGGGACTCAGACACCATCTCAATCTTTAAATCTAAGCTGAAAACTCATATGTTTAGTTTAGCTTTTGGTAATTAATGTTTCTTAGAGAAAGGTTGAAGGTCCAGGGGTTCGCGGACCCAGGGAATTGTAGTACACTGAGATGCTGGAGCTGTCGTCTCGCTGCCTACACGCGATCACTCAGGTTTGTTGACAGTGGAGCAGATAGATGCTGGTGTTTTCAGGGTGCACCCGTGTCCGTGTTACCTTCTGGCTCTCTCCTTTTAATTAGGCTGTTACAATCAGACATGCCAGAGTCGTTAGACACACTCTGATGCGGATGCTCAACATTCTCCGCCCTCCATAAAATTCCTCTCAGAACTAACTTTCTCTTTCTCTTTTTACGCTCTCCGAGTAAATGGCCACCCAGCCCGACCTGCTGGAAGACTGCCCGCTGAGGTCCCCTCTACCTGCGTCAAACCAGCTGCCACCTACCAGTCCGGCCAGCAGGCCCCCCCACCCGCCACCACCCATGGCGGACCGACGGCTCTCCCGCCTGCCGCTGCTGCCTGTTTGGTGGCCGTGTTGAAACCTAGATGGACTCGTGGCTGTCTGACACTATTAATATCACCACTATTAACTTTCTGTTGCATCTGGTTTAGTAATTTTTACCATTAATGTTTAAATAGTTCTGACCAGAGGAGGATGGGTCCCCCTTGTGAGTCTTGGTTCCTCCCAAAGTTTCTTCCTCCAGCTTTGAGGGAGTTTTTCCTTGCCACTGTCGCCGTTTGGCTTGCTCAAGGGGGGTCCTTCATGTTATTTCTTCTTTCTTCTCTGTCTCTGTCCTTTATTAAGTACTAATTATGTTAAGCTGCTTCGACAACAGTTGTAAAAAGCGCTATACAAATAAATCTGACTTGACTTGACTTTATCTTTAATATTCCCATTAATTCATATTAATTCCCATAATTACCTGTTAATTAACTTTGAATATTGTTAACCAACTTTGAATATACCCAGAATATTGCAACTCTAATCACAGCACAATACAGTTGAAGCTAAATGGAGTTTTTCCTTTCCAGAAATTACAGTGCTTAGAGGTAAGAAGTGCTACTACAGTCTTAGACTGGAGAGTCTAAATCTGGAGAGTCTAGAGTCTCTGTCTTACCATACTCAACACACGTCCGATCAAGACTAATTGTGTGAAACTGTAAAAATTCTATTATATTCTTGATTAAAATTCTAAAAAAAAAAAAAAAAAAATTTGAACATGATTTTTTTGTATTCTGAAAGATGTTTCAAATTTATGGTTGTTGTTGGATGATGGCTATACTTGATTAAAGATGCTACCTGGACTGATTTGCCATTTTTAGATACACCTGCTAAACACCTGCTACTACACAACGTATCAGCAGCCATCAAAGGAAAGGTACCACCATATAACCCAGTGCATTTGTACCATGTTGATGTGAAAATGGTCCACCATTCAGATATCTGATCATCTGGTCATGTGTTGGACATGGAGGGTGATGAACTGTGCAGCAACAAATCAGCAACTGTAAACTACGTGTGGCCCAATATAGTATAGTAATAGGTCTACCTACGCAATTAATGCATGCACAAGGTAATACGTATACAAGGTATACATAATAAACTGGTAGCTAAATGTCTAAATGTCTTATATCTCTGGCATTGATTTCATGCAGAAATTTAGCCTACGTTCAGGTAATGAAGAATTATAACATGATAGTAATACTGACGCATGCATACATCATGATTCATCACGTAAGTGGAAGTTAGGAATTTAACTTTTTTCATTTTTTGGAGGACCACGGCCTTAACCCCACCTTCTCTAGGTCTTTTTCCCTTTTATATACCCACACCCCACTGTCTATCTCTGTCCTAACAAACTTTGAGACCACTTCTTCCCCTTCTGCTTATGACTCCTGAAACGGGTTTCTGGATTATTTGAAATAGGCCCAAAAGCCTGTGGGCTTGCAGAGACTGTCAAACCAAGCAGCAACAGTGTCTACAGCCTGGTGGTTGGACCATTGAAAGAGCTTTTCATTAGGACATTGACCGTCTTGCAGGTAGGACCATCCCACTATTACCCTCCTCCTCTCTCTTTATTCTGTTTATTAGTGCTAATATTAATCCTGAATGAATAATTAAGTAGAGAATGATGATTGATGATACATGAACACCACAACAAGTAGTGAGCTTTCAAGAGTCACATGATCATATTTTCTAAAAAATACCTGGGTAGAGAGCTAAATTCTGCTTTATTAGTGAGTGAATTCAGTTCAGAGAATCTCAGAAGTTAACAGTCTTCAGCATAATAATAATAATAATGATGATAATAATAATAATAATAAACTGCTGCACTTTGATTAAATGATATATTATTAACATATGATGACAGTTCCTAAAAATGACATTCCCTCTAGTTGGGGCTGACTCTTACTCTTGTTCCCACTCTTTATTCATTCATTTTAATTGTGAAATTGTGTGTATTATTATTAATAATATTATTATTTATTATCAGTTCAGCTAAATGCAGACTTAAAGCTGCCCACTGCCTGTATCAGGGTTTCAGTCTAAAGCTCAAACACAACACGGTTACACTTCTTTAATTTATTCTCAGTTTTAAACCACTGATCTCAATGATCAGTGGTTTAATGATCACTGGTAACTGAAAGCAGTGTCTCTTGAATTTCACCCGTAGAAAAGGACACAAAGTAGAACGGCATTCAGAATCAGCCAGGAATGACAGACAGCAGGGAGGAAACAGCGGGGGTGTCCCGACAAGAGTCCCCTCAACCGAAGGTCCAATTCTTTGAAGGCGTTACAGACATTGTCTTCAGCCTGAGTGATGAGTATGTTTCTTCTCTGGGTTTCAGTTTCATTTTCTGTTCTGATGAGGAGAACAAGATTAAAATTAATATTATTTATTAAACTTCTGAGAAAACTTTATTTTGTTTTCTAGGGAATGGAGGGCTTTGCCAAACAATGTGCCAGAAGCAGTGAGTATGAAAAATATACAGCAGATTATACAGTTTCAGTTTTTAAACTGAAACCTCTGTATATAAGGTGTCACCCATCTGCAGAGGGCTGCAAGTTTTTTTCCTCAGTCAAGTAGGAGGACACCTGATTCCACTTGTCTGTAGATCTCAGCCTTTAAGCAGTGAAAAGTGTGTGATTCGCTTGGTTGGAATGAAAACATGCAGCCACATCAGCCTTTTGTGGATAAGACTGATTACCCCTACCGTATGTAGTGTATAATCCTGGAATATTGACCATTCCTTTATTTATGAATTTATTAAGCAGGGAACAGGAGTGGAGTTTGCATCACTGGGCACAAATATCGTGAAATCCATCACAACATCAGTGATAATAAGTTACCAGCCGACTCTTATTCACCTGGTGGAAGTAGAATCATTTCTGTCAGAGGAAGAAATGCTTAAGGACACAGCTGAAGATGAGTCGAAGTGTCTACCCAGCACCTCTAATGTTGTCATGAACCCTCCACCTTCACCTGAGTGCTCAGCTCAAAGGTAACCCTAACAAGCCTAAGAAAGATTTGTCTTTACTTTTAGAGTTTTCTCAATTTCTCTCATCCAGTTGGGGTTACTGACCATCACAGTTTTGTAGTAATTCTGGACTCTTTTCCTTAGCTTTCACAAGCCTCACTGTCCTAATATCTACACGATTCTTTGCTGATATAGGATGACTTAATCTTAACCATTTTAATCTCTATATCTCTACTGACGATTTTCTTTTTCTGCTTTGTCTTTTTGGATTACATCAAGATCCCCGATGGACACAGCTGATTTAATGGGCAATGCCGTGGATGATATAGTCAGCGAGGTGAAAATGACTGTGCGAAAGGCAATCCATAGAGTTTCCTCCTGTAAGACCAAACTGACTAGAAAAAAGAAGACGAGATGCAGCCCTATGGCTAAACACTCTCGCTCTAGGGCCTGAATTTACAAGAAAGTGAAAAAGTTCTTCAGTCTATCCAAGCAGACTCTGACAGACAGAACAGAGCTTTTGGAAAACACTACTGATGCTCAATTAAACACTGAACCCTCCTCAACCCAGAGTATCTCCCACAGCTCTGTGGATGAACCCGGCCACAGCCCTAAATCACAGACTGAAGCTTCCAGCAATACCTTTCAACTAGATGAGCTAGTTGAAATGACAAACAAAAGACCTGCCAAACCTCCACAACCACAAGATGCTCCACTAATGTAGCATCTCATACCTGTTGAGACCGAGCGCCATTCACCTGGGTTAACAAATGTAGCTTCAAACGTGAACGAGATCTGTGGTTTGGACATTAAGCCTTCTGGCGCACCGCACACACGCTTCATCACAGTTGCTAGTGCTGTAGCAATGGAGAATTCAGAGGAAGACTTTTGCAGCTTCACAGAAAAAATCTGCTTTGAAGACGCCATTTAAGAAAGCTCGTAAACGCCTGGCAAGGATGTTCTCAGCACTCCGCAAAGCCTTGTCCAACCCTTTTAAACATGGCAGTCAGCCGTCGTAAGCACTGCTTTCGAGACTCGGAACAAGTATTTGCTGTTTTCCTCTACTTTTGCATATTTGTCACCTTTCATTAATTCAAATTATTTAACTAAACATTCTAACAATTTACCTGAACTCTTCTACATAGCACTGACATAACCATACCATAAGCATGTCTAGAGAAATATTGTATGATTTCATAAGTTGTCAAGACAGATTAAGTCCTGTAGCACAACAATATTATACTGACATTACTATTAGTAATATATCATGACAAATATTATAATGATAAATATCATAACTTTAAATTAGCATGTGACACAAAATGTCACATTTTTAAACACTGTATTATGTGTCATGACATGTCATGTTATTGGTAATGGAAACATGGTCAAACACACGCATATTTAATCTTTAAAAATAATAATAATTTAGTGCACAAATATAATTCTTATTTGGGTGGGGGTTCTGAAACCAACACAAGAGTAAAGTCCTATATACATCCATTTAGACTGTTCATTCAATGGTGCTGTACCTTCAAAAATATATTTTAGCCATCATTTATACACATAAAAAACAACCTCTGCTAGCTTCTGAAACTGCAGGTTCTGTTTGCACATCGTTGCAAAGGTGTTGAGGGACTGAACAGAAGTCTGAATCAGCCACTTCAGATTATGTGCGTTCATTTGCCCCTCTGCACCTTTTCAGAGATGTGCAACCAGAACTTTGCTGGGCATTTGTTTTAAGAGAGTTTTTTCATGGCCAGACTATGTTTTAGACTAAGTGCAACATTGCATATGTGACAGTCAAATGTACTTAAAAATATAACTAGACTATCACATGTTTTTAAGAGTTTTTCAAACTCTTCTAGATTCATCATGGGTAAGGAACAATCTGTTCCAAAATCCCTTCCAGAATCCTTCAGCACTAATCGGATTGATCAGCATATTCGACAGTGGGTGAGTCCATAAAACTCAGTTCAGGCTCAAGTCAAGGAATGTATCCTGGAGTCATTTCTAAACAACTTCTAAGATCATCAGTTCAAACTACTGTACGCAAATTTTGGGGAGCTGTAGCCACTTTACTTTTGTTTGGTAAGAGACCCAAACTGGCTCCTCAATTGCAGTTTGGTTCACGGACTATAGTGACGTTCTACTTTTCAGATGTGTCTTCGGAAGCCATCATTCAAACTCAAACATCTGGAGTCTTAAAACTGCTGTTAGCTTCTGAAACTGCAGGTTCTGTTTGCACATCTTTACAAAGGTGTTGAGTGTCTGTACAGAAGTCTGAATCAGCCACCTCAGATTATGTGCGTTCATTTGCCCCTCTGCACCTTTTCAGAGATGTGCAACCAGAACTCAGTTTCACATTGCTCTGTGAATTTCATCACGACCAGACTCTGTCTTAGACCGAGTGCAACATCTCATATCTGAGAGTCAAATTTTCCCTTCAGGCTCTTTCAGCACTAATCAAATGCTCCACAATGGGAAAGTCCATGAAACTCAATTTATACATGAGAAGGATAAGTCAGGAATGTCTCCTGGAGTCATTTAAAAGCAAGATCATCAGTTCAAACAACTGTATGCAGATTTTTGGGAGGTGTAGCCACTTTGATTTCGCCTAGAAAGAGCCCCAAACGTTCATCCTCAGCTGAGAAGAAATTGTTTCAGATAGTACTGAACACTGGTGATGTCCTGCTATTCAGATGTGTCTTCTGAAAGCCATCATTCATACCCACAGAACATCTGGAGTCTGCAGCTTCTGCAACTGAGTTCTGGTTCTGTTTGCACATAAATGTATAAATAAGAAAGATAAAAATAAAAAGAGATTTATTTAAACATTGAATAGAATGAAATATTATTATTTTATATATTATTTTATCATTTTTAGAAATATTATTATTTGCAAAGAACATAAAAAATGTCCACCAAATGAAATTCATTTATTAGAATAAACAAATGAAGGCATCTCCTCTTTTAAAATGCTCCTTTTTCCAGCACAGAGAGTTAGTGTGATTCTGGTCAGAGACTGAAGAGAACAGCTCTCTACACTCACTGGTTCCCAACACCATGATGTCACCTCATTTTAGCAGGAAGGCATTCAGTAGAGACAGCGAGAAGGTGAACTAAATCATGGTTTCTTCAAATAGTTGAGCTCCTTCTAAGATCTAAGAAATGAGCATCAAGGTAGCAACAGAACACAAAAGCTTATAGGATGCTTCTCTTGATTCTCTTTTTTGTCTTTGAAATAGGCCGTCACTTCTCAAAGTAACTTCTTGACTTTAATGCTTTGTCTAGACCCACATTACATAAATAATTTTTACATAAATAACAGAAATACATTTTGTCCTGTGTTGTTAAATGTTAGCATATGAAATGTCATTGAAAAGACTGTTGTGTGAGGTGGAGCTGCTACTCTACATTCATCCCTCCTCATTTATCCGACCAGCAAAGAGACAAGCCGGCCCATTCCTCTTTCTGAATGATGGTTTAAAGCCTTATATCTCCTCTGTCCAATCACTGACTGTAAATCTGAACACTGCTACAGGCAGCTGGCAGCCCAGACCCAAATATGATGCTGTGGTTTGTGTTGTCTTTTTTGCATAATTAATGAGAAGTCTGAGAAAAAAGTGTTTAAGAGAGAAATCCTGTCAGATGAGGCAAGATCGGTTCATAACTGTCTGTTAGTCTTATTGCTTTTCATTTCTACTCAGGAAACTTGGCTTTAATGGTTAAATTGTGATATTGAGATTTGATATCCTGTTGCCTCAAAAACTGTTTACTGAATTGTTCAATAATTATCCTGATCAAATAATTGCTTATACAATATTGCTTGTATTGTTGAATTGGATTATTTGAGAGTTTGTTTTACAGAGTGATGCACTGTTCATTGTTCAATAGTGCTGAACTATATTTTTCGTGTCTCACAAGATGCATTTATATTTACATCCCGCTCTGAAAATAAGGGGCAGGGTCAGCGACGGGTTTGGGCATGTGCAGTTCATTGTGGTGTGGACGTGGAGTGGTGTGGGTCTGCTCTGACTATGAGACTGAGCACTGTGAGTGTTGTGGGACTGGGCTCACGGCAGCGCCCGCTGATGAGGACAGTAACTGAAGAACCTGTGTGTTCACCTTAGAGTCTCCAATAACACCAGAAAAAGTTGCTAGATTTGTTGCTAGTCACTAGATATATCAACAAATACTAAATAACGTTGGGTATTGTGGGTTATAACTATCAACTTACTTGATAGTTATATCAACAGTATCATAACACTTTTTTGAGCCCTGTAAGTTAGCGTTAGCAATCGGTAAGTGGCGTTAGTTGCCAGTTTAGCTGGTCAAAGGCTTGTTAACATTTCCAAATAAGATTATTGGCATTTTCTCTCAACAACAAACAGATCACTGACTGTATACAGTCGTTGAGCCAGACTGACAGAGCTGCTCACAGCATTGCCTGTAGGAATTGTTTAAATATCAGCCTTGTGCGCTCATTTATCGGCCGATACGATTATCTAAAAATGTCAAAAATCGACTTTCATTCTCTCCAAATGGTCAAGGTTATCTTCAAAATGTGTTTCTACTGCTCAACCTCAATCAGATTTTGTTGCTGATATTTTTTATATTTAATTTATTTATATTTATTGACTATTTACATATTTAAACATATTTGACTGCAATTGTCCAAGCATTACTAAAGTCAGAATATTTTGCTGACTGATTGAGTTATAAATTGGACAGTTAGTAATGCTTTTTACATGGCCACTGCTGAAATTAGATAATGATCAGATTATTAGTGTAGAGGGAGATTGGGGCACAAATTAATGTGGGGTAAATATACTGTGTGTGTGTGTGTGTGTGTGTGTGTTGGGTGGTTAAAGTAAAGTATTTATTTGTCATCATCTTTTCTACATGAGCTCATTGTACTATATGTACGTTTCTGATCTTTATCTTTAATATTCCCATTAATTCATATTAATTCCCATAATTACCTGTTAATTAACTTTGAATATTGTTAACCAACTTTGAATATACCCAGAATATTGCAACTCTAAACACAGCACAATACAGTTGAAGTTAAATGGAGTTCTTCCTTTCCAGAAATTACAGTGCTTAGAGGTAAGAAGTGCTACTACAGTCTTAGACTGGAGAGTCTAAATCTAGAGTCTAGAGTCTCTGTCTTACCATACTCAACACACGTCCGATCAGGACTAGTTGTGTGAAACTGTAGAAATTATATTATATTCTTGATTAAAATTATAAAAAAAAGAAAAAAAGAATAAACATGATTTTTTTTTATTCTGAAAGATGTTTCAAATTTATGGTTGTTGGTCAAGCAGAGACAATGCAGGACAGATGGGAGCCCTTATGGTATGATCAGCCTATTTAGAGCTCAAATGATGGCTATACTTGATTAAAGATGCTACCTGGACTGATTTGTCATTTTTAGATACACCTGCTAAACAGGTTCACATTATAGGTTTGAAATTACTGACTGCAGTCCATTTGCTACCACACAAAGTATCAGCAGCCATCAAAGGAAAGGTACCACCATTTAACCCAGTACATTTGTACCATGTTGATGTGAAAATGGTCCACCATTCAGATATCTGGTCATCTGGTCACGTGTTGGACATGGAGGGTGATGAACTGTGCAGCAACAGATCAGCAACTGTAAAGTACTTGTGGCCCAATATAGTAGGTCTACCTACGCAATTAATGCATGCACAAGGTAACTATACATAATAAACTGGTAGCTAAATGTCTAAATGTCTTATATCTCTGGTATTGATTTCATGCAGAAATTTAGCCTACATTCAGGTAATGAAGAATTATAACATGATAGTAATACTGACGCATGCATACATCATGATTCATCACGTAAGTGGAAGTTAGGAATTTTTTTGGAGGACCATGCCTTAACCCCACCTTCTCTAGGTCTTTTTCCCTTTTATATACCCACACCCCACTGTCTATCTCTGTCCTAACAAACTTTGAGACCACTTCCTCCCCTTCTGCTTATGACTCCTGAAACTGGTTACTGGATTATTTGAAATAGGCCCAAAAGCCTGTGGGCTTGCAGAGACTGTCAAACCAAGCAGCAACAGTGTCTACAGCCTGAGGTGGTTGGAGTCTATGTGGACTATGAGGAGGGACAGGTGCCCTCCTACGATGCTACCATCTATACATTTACGCTGCTTTTTGAGAAAGCACTCTTTCCTGTCTAGATGGGAACTCAGTGCTGAAAATCCAAACGTCACAAACCTTTGAAGAGTAGAATGAACAAAGCGAAGAGTGAACATCATAAGACAATAGCCAGGTTCTCTCTTTATTAATCAACATATTATCATATGTTCTCTCATGAGGATAATGAATTGTAGCATAATCATTTCTGTACAATTATTACATTTAACCCACAATGGTTTTACCTGATTAGAAAGTATACATTATTTCCCCAGAACTGTTTACTTCTGGTACTGTGGGTCAGGTAAATTGTGGGACATGATGGAGTGAAAGATAAATTCAGTACACTACTTTTATTTTTTTCTGTCACTAAATCATTTTATATCAGCTACTTAATAAAAATTGTATAAAACTATTAAACATTTTAGGGTTTCTGGGTTTAATTTGCTGCTTAATGATGTAGTTTGGAATTTCACTGTAGTCAGTGTAGTCAATGACATCACAATGTCCGTCTCCGGGCTACTGCGTTTCTAACATTCCATGTGACCGTGACCATTGAAAGAGCTGTTCATTTGGACATTGACCGTCTTGCAGGTAGGACCATCCCACTATTATCCTCCTCCTCCTCTCTCTTTATTCTGTTTATTAGTGCTAATATTAATCCTGAATGAATAATTAAGTAGAGAATGATGATTGATAATTAATTCAATTAATACTAATAAATAATGAACATAAACAGCCTAATACATGAACACCACAACAAGTAGTGAGCTTTCAAAAGTCACATGATCATATTTTCTGAAAAATACCTGGGTAGAGAGCTACATGCTGCTTTATTAGTGAGTGAATTCAGTTCAGAGAATCTCAGAAGTTGACAGTCTTCAATATAATAATAATAATAATAATAATAATAATAATAATAAACTGCTGCACTTTGATTAAATGATATATTATTAACATATGATGACATTCACTCTAGGTTGGGCTGACTCTTACTCTTGTTCCCACTCTTTTGTAATTCATTTTAATTGTGAAATTGTGTGTATTATTATTAATAATATTATTATTTATTATTAGTTCAGCTAAATGCGGACTTAAAGCTGCCAACTGCCTGTATCAGGGTTTCAATCTAAAGCTCAAACACAACACGGTTACACTTCTTTAATTTATTCTCAGTTTTAAACCACTGATCTCGAGCTTCAGAGTGAAAAGCAGCCCCAGGGACACTTAGTGGACCAGACAAACTGCAAAAATGATTAAAGCAGTTATTATTGAATCGTCTGTAATCTGTAATACCAATGGTATTAGCTATTATATGGGGTGTTTTTCACAATTCTTAAAATATGTAAAATAATGTTCACTTACGTAAAATCATGACAATATAATTTTCATTTAATAGATCAATGTAACTCTGTGTGGATGTTTACAGACCTGTGGTCTAAAAGGAGTCCATGTTAGAAACAATGATTTAAACAATTTGATTGTTATATAGTGGAATATGTGTAACTAATCATACATGTGTTAAATTAAATGGAAATTATGACAAGCTATAAAAAAATGCTTCAACATCTTCAACAGTAAAAGTCCCAACAGTAACTACAGGAAAAGAAATCAGTGCAGTCACTTCTGAGAAAGCAGGTGCTGATCCATATTCATCCATCATACACGTGTTCTAGACCACCTGACGTTCAAACAAGCTCCATAACTATTTTTCAAAATAGCTAAATATGTGTGTTCACATGCAGACACTGGTTGTAATGTAGTCTAGACTATGACACAACATATGATCACTGGTAACTGAAAGCAGTGTCTCTTGAATTTCACCCATAGAAAAGGACAAAAAGTAGAACGGCATTCAGAATCAGCCAGGAATGACAGACAGCAGGGAGGAAACAGCGGGGGTGTCTCGACAAGAGTCCCCTCAACCGAAGGTCCAATTCTTTGAAGACGTTACGGACATTGTCTTCAGCCTGAGTGATGAGTATGTTTCTTCTCTAGGTTTCAGTTTCATTTTCTGTTCTGATGAGGAGAACAATATTAAACTCTTTATTAATCTCCTTTTAAAAACTTTATTTTGTTTTCTAGGGAATGGAGGGCAAACAATGTGCCAGAAGCAGTGAGTATCAAATATACAGCAGATGATACGTTTTTCAACTGAAACCTCTATATATAAGGTGTCACCCATCTGCAGAGGGCTGCAAGTTTTTTTCCTCAGTCAAGCAGGAGGACACCTGATTCCACTTGTCTGCAGATCTCAGCCTTTAAGCAGTGAACTGTGTGTGGTTCGCTTGGTTGGAATGAAAACCTGCAGCCACATCAGCCTTTTGTGGATAAGACTGATGACCCCTACCGTATGTAGTATATAATCCTGGAATATTGACCATTCCTTTATTTATGAATTTATTAAGCAGGGAACAGGAGTGGAGTTTGCATCACTGGGCACAAATATCGTGAAATCCATCACAACATCAGTGATAATAAGTTACCAACCGGCTCTTATTCACCTGGTGGAAGTAGAATCAGTTCTGTCAGAGGAAGAAATGCTTAAGGACACAGCTGAAGATGAGTCGAAGTGTCTACCCAGCACCTCTAATTTTGCCATGAACCCTCCACCTTCACCTGAATGCTCAGCTCAAAGGTAACCCTAACAAGCCTAAGAGAGACTTGTCTTTACCTTTAGAGTCTTCTCATTTCCTCTCATCCAGTTGGGGTTACTGACCATCACAGTTTTGTAGTAATTCTGGACTCTTTTCATCAGCTTTCACAAGCCTCACTGTCCTAATATCGACACGATTCTTTGCTGATATAGGATGTCTTAATCTTAACCATTTTATTCTCTATATCTCTACTGACGATTTTCTTTTTCTGCTTTGTCTTTTTGGATTACATCAAGATCCCCGATGGACACAGCTGATTTAATGGACAATGCTGTGGATGATATAGTCAGCGAGGTGAAAATGACTGTGCGAAAGGCAATCCATAGAGTTTCCTCCTGTAAAACCAAATTGACTAGAAAAAAGAAGACGAGATGCAGCCCTATGGCTAAACACTCTCGCTCTAGGGCCCGAATTTACAAGAAAGTGAAGAAGTTCTTCAGTCTATCCAAGCAGACTCTGACAGACAGGACAGAGTTTTTGGAAAACACTGCTGATGTTCAACTAAACACTGAACCCTCCTCAACCCAGAGTATCTCCCACACCTCTGTGGATGAACCCGGCCACAGCCCTAAATCACAGACTGAAGCTTCCAGCAATACCTTTCAACTAGATGAGCTAGTTGAAATGACAAACGAAAGACCTGCCAAACCTCCACAACCACAAGATGCTCCACTAGTGCAGCATCTCATACCTGTTGAGACCATCGAGCGCCATTCACCTGGGTTAACGAATGTAGCTTCAAACGTGAACGAGATCTGTGGTTTGGACATTAAGCCTGCTGGTGCACCGCGCACACGCTTCATCACAGTTGCTAGTGCTGTAGCAATGGAGACTTCAGAGGACAATATTGTCTCTGGTGAAGAGAAAATGTCCAACATGACCAAATCTGAACACTTGGATGATGACCTCAATGATGTGATTCAAAAGAAGAGGAGCTTTGGCTTTCCATCTATTGTGGGCATGAAGGCTCCTCACATCAGATTTAGGTTTAAGGTATGGACACACATTGTCTGATTAACTCTGTTCTGAATTAATCATGTTAGTAATAAGACTAAAGTAATAATGCTATTGTGATGTGTCTGTTTTTCTTCATTTTCTTAATTTAATGTTTGCTCATCAAGAAATCAAACAAAGTTGGTCCATCTGAAGTGGCCTTTGATGACCATCAGCCTAACTGCTCTGGAAATCCTCAGGAAGGTGAGTACCTGAAACAAAACACACAGAAAATCACAGTGCTTGACACACCCATGCCAGTGTTTCATCAGCTTATTGTTCATAATATCATTCATACAATTCATAGAGTTGCTGAGTTTCTGATTCATCTTGTCTTTTGCAGCTTCACAGAAAAAATCTGCTTTGAAGACGCCATTTAAGAAAGCTCGTAAACGCCTGGCAAGGATGTTCTCAGCACTCCGCAAAGCCTTGCCCAACCCTTTTAAACATGGCAGTCAGCCGTCGTAAGCACTGCTTTCGAGACTCGGAACAAGTATTTGCTGTTTTCCTCTACTTTTGCATATTTGTCACCTTTCATTAATTCAAATTATTTAACTAAACATTCTAACAATTTACCTGAACTCTGCTACATAGCACTGACATAACCATACCATAAGCATGTCTAGAGAAATATTATATGATTTCATTAGTTGTCAAGACAGATTAAGTCTTGTAACACAACATTTTTATACTGACATTACTAATAGTAATATATCATGACAAATATTATAATGATAGATATCATAACTTTAAATTAGCCAGTGACACAAAACGTCACATTTTTAAACATTGTATTATGTGTCATGACATGCCATGTTATCGGTAATGATAACATGGTTAAACACACGCATATTTAATCTTTAAAAATAATAATAATTTGGTTCACAAATGTAATTCTTATTTGGGAGGGGTTTCTGAAACCAGCACAAGAGTAAAGTCCGATATACATCCATTTAGACTGTTCATTCAATGGTGCTGCACCTTCAAAAATGTCTTTTAGCCATCATTTATACACACAAAACAACCTCTGCTAGCTTCTGAAACTGCAGTCAGAAATGTGCAACCAGAACTCAGTTTCATTTTGTGAATTTCATCATAAGCCAGATAAGAAGACTCTTTCCAGGGCCAGACTCTTTCTTAGACCAAGTGCAGCATCTCATATCTGAGAGTCAAATGTTCCATCCAGGCTCTTTCAGCACTAATCGGACACGAAAGTCCATGAAACTCAGTTCATACATGAGAAGGATAAGTCAGGAATGTCTCCTGGAGTCATTTAAAAGCAAGATCATCAGTTTAAACAAGTGTATGCAGATTTTTGGGAGGTGTAGCCACTTTGCTCTCGCCTAGAAAGAGACCCAAACTTTCATCCTCAGCTGAGGAGAAATTGTTTCAGATGTTAAGGAACACTGGTGACGTCCTGCTATTCAGATGTGTCTTCTGAAAGCCATCATTCATACCCACAGAACATCTGGAGTCTGCAGCTTCTGCAACTGAGTTCTGGTTCTGTTTGCACATCTTTTTTTTAAAGGTGTTGAGGGACTGTACAGAAGTCTGAATCAGCCACTTCAGATTATGTGCATTCCTCTGCCCCTCTGCACCTTTTCAGAGATGTGCAACCAGAACCAGAACTCTGATTCAGAAGCTGCAGACTCCAGATGTTTTATGGGTGTGAATGATGGCTTTCAGAAGGCACATCTGAATCGCAGGACGTCACCGGTTTTCCTCACCATCTAAAACAATTTCTCCTCAGCTGAGGATGCTCAGTAAACATCATCCTGATCAAGATGATGGCATTTGTTTTGTGAAGGTCTTTTTAACCGAAGGTCATGGGTAAGGAACAGTCTACTGAGGGATCCCATGCAGGCTCCCGCAAAATCAACATACGCTACAAAAGGAAAGTCGGGCAAAGATCCAAAACATCTGTCTCCTGTGTATAATTGTAATACCTGATTATATTTAAATCTGCAGTTCTTATTTGGGAGGGGTTTCTGAAACCAACACAAGAGTAAAGTCCTATATACATCCATTTAGACTGTTCATTCAATGGTGCTGCACCTTCAAAAATGTCTTTTAGCCATCATTTATACACACAAAACAACCTCTGCTAGCTTCTGAAACTGCAGGTTCTGTTTGCACATCTTTACAAAGGTGTTGAGGGACTGTACAGAAGTCTGAATCAGCCACTTCAGATTATGTGCGTTCATTTGCCCCTCTGCACCTTTTCAGAGATGTGCAACCAGAACTCAGTTTCATTTTGCTCTGTGAATTTCATCATAAGCCAGATAAGAAGACTCTTTCCAGGGCCAGACTCTGTCTTAGACCAAGTGCAGCATCTCATATCTGAGAGTCAAATGTTCCATCCAGACACTTTCAGCACTAATCGGACGCTCCACAATGGGAAAGTCCATGAAACTCAGTTCATACATGAGAAGGATAAGTCAGGAATGTCTCCTGGAGTCATTTAAAAGCAAGATCATCAGTTTAAACAATTGTATGCAGATTTTTGGGAGGTGTAGCCACTTTGCTCTCACCTTGAAAGAGACCCAAACTTTCATCCTCAGCTGAGGAGAAATTGTTTCAGATGGTAAGGAACACTGGTGAATTCCTGATATTCAGATGTGCCTTCTGAAAGCCATCATTCATACCCACAGAACATCTGGAGTCTGCAGCTTCTGCAACTGAGTTCTGGTTCTGTTTGCACATCTTTTTAAAGGTGTTGAGGGACTGTACAGAAGTCTGAATCAGCCACTTCAGATTATGTGCATTCCTCTGCCCCTCTACACCTTTTCAGAGATGTGCAACCAGAACCAGAACTCTGATTCAGAAGCTGCAGACTCCAGATGTTTTGTGGGTGTGAATGATGGCTTTCAGAAGGCACATCTGAATGGCAGGACCCCACCAGTGCTCCTAACTATCTGAAACAATTTCTCCTTAGCTGAGGATGCTAAGTAAACATCATCGTGATCAAGATGATGGCATTTGTTTTGTGAAGGTCTTTTTAACTGAAGGTCATGGGTAAGGAACAGTCTACTGAGGGATCCCATGCAGGCTCCCGCAGCATCAACACACGCTACAAAAGGAAAGTCGGGCAAAGATCCAACACATCTGTCTCTTGTGTATAATTTTATTACCTGATTATATTTAAATCTGCAGTTGTTTAGAAATAGCTCTAATAGACATCCCTGACTTGAGTGACAAGGAATGATAGTGAATTACAAGCTATGACCTCATCCATGACATGTTTATCGCAGTTATGTAGCAGAAATATTTAATGAGTAAAAGACAATCTGAGTAACTTCAAAGTACAGCTTTTAAATTATGATTTTATTGATTTTCTCAAAAAAAAAAAGAGAAAGGTCTAAACAAATGCATTTAAATTGGGATCCTTGTGACAAATATGTAATAAAACAGAGGAATCCAGAGCCAAGACTTTTTAGGGCACTGTATCTTAATAAAAGAGCTCTGCAGCATAGTCCTGTGTGTATGTGCTTATTTTATTTACTACAATTCAATCAATTCAACACCCACACCTAACCAGGACCACCCCCTTCATCCATATGGTAACCAGCTACTGCGTTGCAAACTCTTCACAGGAGTCATCAGATAGGCACCTACTTTTGTCAGTGTTTTGCTGAATTAAGCCCACGATACCTTCAGAAGGCTCAACAGTGAAGTCACAGGCCTCTTTCCTGCTTTCAAATGGTGACGTTTCACAGGGTTTTTAGAAAATATGCAATTTTATTTTACTGACATTATTTAGGGGTTACATATCTGTACACACCCATAGCCTAATACTTACAGCAAGTACAGCTTCAAGCCGTATAGGGAAAGAAGCTACGAGCTTGGCACAGTTTTTCTGGACATTTGTGTCCATTCCTCTTGGTATATCCATGTAAGCTCCGTCAGGTTGATGGGAAGCGTCGGTACACAGCCATTTTCAGCTTCTTCCACAAATGTTCAATTGGATTCAGGTCTGGGCTCTGGTTGGGCCACTCAAGGACATTCACAGACATTCTCGGAAGCCACTCCTTTGTTCTCATGGCTGTGTGCTTTGGGTCGTTGTCATGTTGGAGAGTAAACCTTTGCCCCAGTCTGAGGTCTGTGTACTGCATTCATCTTTCTCTCTATCAGGTCCCCCAGTCCCAGTACTGAAACCATATCATAAAGACGTGATTTGTAGACTGCAGTCTGGGCGGTTGATCTTCTGAAAGGTTCTCCAACCTCCCCTAGGATACGCTGGAGCTCTGTCAGAGTGACCCTTGGGTTCCTGCTTACCTCCTTGACCAAGACCTGGCTTCCCCAATCGCTCAGTTTGGCTGAGCAGTCAGGTCTAGGAAGATTTTGGTGGTTCTAAACTTCTTCCATTTACAATTGATAGTGGCCAGCTAACAGAGAAGATTATATAAACTTTTTGAGGAAGGTTTGAGGAAGGTTAGCCTATAGCGTTACAGAAAAAGTGTTCCCGGAACGTTCCAAAAACATGTCCCTAAATAATGTTTTGAATATTATTGGAACGTTTCTCACACAACGTTCCCAGTTAGACAACCACTAATGTTACGGAAACGTTAAATTTCCAAAACAAAAATTAAAACATCACTGATAAACCACTGGAACATAATATTTTACTAATGTGACATGATGTTTTCCATACAAAAAATTCAAGCTTTTATTTAAACATTGAATAGAATTAAATATAGTTTGTGAATTTACAAAGATAATAAAAAACATTTAAATAATTTATTAACATTAAATTTAATGTCTTTCACATGTACACAAATAAACAAATGAAGGCATCTCCTCTTTTAAAACGCTCCTTTTTCCAGCACAGCAGCAGAGAGAGTGTGATTCTGGTCAGAGACTGAAGAGAACAGCTCTCTACACTCACTGGTTCCCAACACCATGATGTCACCTCATTTTAGCAGGAAGGCATTCAGTAGAGACAGCGAGAAGGTGAGCTGAGTCATGGTTTCTTCAAATAGTTGAGCTCCTTCTAAGATCTAAGAAATGAGCATCAAGGTAGCAACAGAACACAAAAGCTTATAGGATGCTTCTGTTGATTCTCTTTTTTGAATTTGAAATAGGCCGTCACTTCTCAAAGTAACTTCTTGACTTTAATGCTTTGTCTAGACCCATGTTACATAAATAATTTTTACATAAATAACAGAAATACATTTTGTCCTGTGTTGTTAAATGTTAGCATATGAAATGTCATTGAAAAGACTGTTGTGTGAGGTGGAGCTGCTACTCTACATTCATCCCTCCTCATTTATCCGTCCAGCAAAGAGACAAGCCGGCCCATTCCCCTTTCTGAATGATGGTTTAAAGCCTTATATCTCCTCTGTCCAATCACTGACTGTAAATCTGAACACTGCTACAGGCAGCTGGCAGCCCAGACCAAAAGATGATGTTGTGGTTTGTGTTGTCTTTTTTGCATAATTAATGAGAAGTCTGAGAAAAAAGTGTTTAAGAGAGAAATCCTGTCAGATGAGGTAAGATCGGTTCAGAAATGTTTATTAGTCTTATTACTTCTCATTTCTAATCAGGAAACTTGGCTTTAATGGTTAAATTGTGATATTGAGATTTGATATCCTGTTGCCTCAAAAACTGTTTACTAAATTGTTCAATAATTGTCCTGATCAAATAATTGCTTTTTCTTGTATTGTTGAATTGGATTATTTGAGAGTTTGTTTTACAGAGTGATGCACTGTTCATTGTTTAATAGTGCTGAACTATATTTTTCGTGTCTCACAAGACGCATTTATATTTACATCCCGCTCTGAAAATAAGGGGCAGGGTCAGCGTCGGGTTTGGGCATGTGCAGTACATTGTGGTGTGGACGTGGAGCGGTGTGGGTCTGCTCTGACCGTGAGACTGAGCACTGTGAGTGTTGTGGGAACAATTTCATTTATTTATATTTATTGACTATTTACATATTTAAACATGTTTGACTGCAAATATGCTTTTTACATGGCCACTGCTGAAATTAGATAATGATCAGATTATTAGTGTAGAGGGAGATTGGGGCACAAATTAATGTGGGGCAAAATATACTGTGTGTGTGTGTGTGTGTGTTTGTGTGTGTGTGTGTGTGTGTGTGTGTGTGTGTGTGTGTGTGTTGGGTGGTTAAAGTAAAGTAATTATTTGTCATCATCTTTTCTACATGAGCTCATTGTACTATATGGACCAGGCCACAGACAGGCTAAACCGACCGTCTGCGAGCTGCTTTGAGACGTCACCCAAGTTTTACAATATTGAGACTGTGTCTGTGCCCCGAATTAAACCTAAACATAGAACATCTAAATCAGCTCGTGTTAATAATTTAATCAGTGTTAAATCCTCTCAATCAAACGAAAACAACAGCTCCTCAGACCTAAAGCGCGGTCTACTTAACATTATGTAACCCATGTTAAAATATGTCATGGCAAAACCTCAAGATATTGAACTATTAATACACTTAAATGAACAGAAATAGTCATTAATAAAAAAATAATACTAACTAGTTCATATTAAAAGCCTGTACGATTAATAAAGGTGGTTAAAATATTAATTCAATAAAGCATTCATTCAATTAAACGCGCCATAGAGAAAGGTGCGCTGCCCCTTTAAGACGACTTGGCGGAAAAGAAAAAAAAAGACGAGCCGTGAGCGGGGAGCTCCGGAGCAGAGTTCGAGCAGAGGGGAGAAGTGTTAGCACAACCTGAAAATACAGCCTATTTTCTGAAAACAAATAGAGACTAAATCAGCTCTATATGTGGGTTTTTATCAGTTCCGGTACCCAAAGAGGATGACAATTCCCAGTTTTGAATGTATTAAGTTGGTTTTTGTAGTTCCTGTGTACAACTGAGTGCCTCATACACCGTAGCCTGTGTGGGTGCAGTGGACACTGGATGGCGAGCCAACCCCGGATCTTGTGCCTATTAACAGTTAAGAAGTGAACCCGATCCTCCTGTACGGGAGGACCTGGACTGCTCTGAGTTTTTTTAGTTTGAATGGAACACTTTTGCGTTCCTAAAGGAAAAAAGGGAAAGGAGCTACATTAAGGAGCGACGTGGACCCTGTGTTGTTCACTATTTTTTCTCTTACCTGGAACATCCTGGAACATTCAGAACTGTTCTACAGCACGATCAAAATATTGAGCATTAAGTGTAAATTCATTTAATGGACTGACCCAAAAGCATTCTTTTCTCCCTGTTTTGTTATTTGGTTCTGGAAAAATATGTATGTGTTATGTTAATTGTGCATTGGTTAAGTGAAATACTGAACAGTAAGGGAGGTTATACAGTACTCTTTTAGTTCTAAAAGACAGACAAGGGTTGCATTTTGTTTTCTATTTTTTTTATTTCATTTTTATTCATTGTTGTATTTATAAGGGATTCCAAGTGGTTGATTTAGCAAAGAAGTTCCTGTGAAACCTGTGAAAAAATTCGTTAACTCTCACAATACTCAACCTACATAGGAGAGAAATATAATTGTAAATTTCCAACATAAAAAATACTTACCGTTTAACCGTCAAACCAAAAAGAATCCGCAGTCACACTAGAAGAATAAACCAGTATTGATTTAACCCTGTTGTAAACTGACTAATCTAAACGAACACAAATAAATTCATAGAGAATATAAGCTCAACCATTAACTGAACTTGAACTAATACGTCCTAAATAAAGCATAATAAATATAAACACAGTATAAAACTCAAAATACAACATTGTTGGTTTTCTGATTTTCTTTAATTTGATAACAGAAACATTTGTGCCAATTGTATATAAATGTCTGCCTGTCAAATGTTTGTTTACTAAACACCAAAATAACCCTTTATACTTGTGTCTCTGGTTGTTTATTATTGCACCACTCCCAACGAGCCTAGAACTGGTCCACTAACATAACTCTTTGTGATAGCCTCGGCACACAAGTGTTACAATTAGATCACTAATCTCGAAAGCAGTGATCATAAATGAAATTATATGTGATTAGAAACTAGACGCTTTTTTTGTCTCACTGAAACCTGGATTAGACCTGATCAATATATAGCACTAAATGAAGCCACCCCCACAGGTTATAAATATGTACATAGCCCTAGATTATCAGGCAGAGGAGGTGGAGTATGTATAATCTACCAGAATACACTAGAGATTATTCAGAAATACTGTAACACCTTCACTTCTTTTGAGATTCTCTACATTAATATATCAAATACAGCCACAAATAAAAATACATTCACATTGATTAATATTTATAGGCCTCCAGGGCCCTATTCTGAATTTTTAAAAGAATTTAGTAATTTTGCTGCGGACTTGGCAGTGTGCAGCGACAAAGTTATAATAGTAGGAGACTTTAATATTCACTTCGAAAAAGCAGACGATCCATTAACAATGGCGTTTGTTTCAATTTTAGATTCTGTTGGCATTACACAAAACGTAACTGGACCCACACATTACTGTAATCATACCCTAGATTTAGTCCTGACCCTGGGTGTTAGCATTGATCAGCTAAAAATTCTACCTCAGAGCTCAGTAATATCAGATCATTATCTAATCTCCTTTGAGCTACATCTTAGGCAAAATGTAAATTTGTCCCCCAAACAAAATTAACAAACGGTCTAGAAAATATCCTTCGATCAACCTTAGACAAAGTAGCACCGTTTAAAAATAAAATGTTGAGGCAAAAAAGGCTTGCACCGTGGTACAGTGATCATACTCGTACCTTAAAACAAAGGTAACTAGAGCGTAAAAGGGCGGACAATCAAACTAGAGGTGTTCCACTCCGCGTAGAAGGACAGCCTTAATAAATATAGAAAGGCACTCATTAAAGCTCGCTCAGTGTATTTGGCCTCGCTGATCGAGAAAAACAAAAACAATCCCAGAGTTAGGCAGATACTCAACCCCAGATTCCAACATCTTTAACCAGTCTTGTTTTTATGGACTATTTTAATATTAAAATAGAAAATATTAGACAACAAATCTAACCCTGCTTATTAAATCAAACATGGTCATCACCTGATGTAGCTGCTTTAGAACAAAACTTAGTTGTAGAACAAAGGCTGGAAGCCTTCTACCCACTTCCACAGCCAGAACTAGAAAAAATTATTTCCTCATCAAATTGTACAACCTGTCCACTCTACCCAATTCCCTCTAAATTGCTAAAAGAAATACTCCCAATTATAATCAGACCTCTTTTAACAATTGTAAATTTATCCCTTTGCCTTGGGCATGTACCCCAAACCCTTAAAATAGCAGTTATAAAACCTTTAATCAAGAAACCAAATCTTGATCCTAGCGTATTATCTAATTATAGGCCCATCTCCAACTTAACATTCGTATCTAAGATATTAGACAAAGCTGTGGCCCAACAACTCTGTCTATACCTGAGTACAAATTACATGTATGAGAAATTCCAATCTGAATTTAGACCAAATCACAGCACAGAGACAGCCCTAGTGAAGATTACAAATGATCTCCTTCTTGCCTCTGATCAAGGCTACGTATCTTTATTAGTCCTACTAGACCTTAGTGCAGCCTTTGATACAGTAGATCATACTATATTACTAGAAAGATTAGAGAAAATGGTTGGAATCACAGGGACAGCCCCATCATGGTTCCAATCTTATCTAACGGCTCAGTTATAAGCAGACATGGCGTTAATTTCCATTTTTATGCAGATGACACACAGCTCTATATTTCAGCCAAACCTGATGATAAATTTAGACTACAGAAAATGGAGGACTGTGTAAAGGATATAAAACTCTGGATGTCACATAACTTCCTTCTTCTTAACAGTGACAAAACCGAGGTTCTCCTTTTAGGTCCAAAAGACACTAGACATAAACTATCTGACGTAATGTTAGACTTGGCCGATGCTTCCATCATTCCTAGTTTAGCAGCTAAAAATCTTGGTGTCACATTTGACTCAGATTTATCATTTGAGCAACATATAGCTAATATTAGTAGAACAGCCTTTATGCAGCTTAGGAACATCTCCAAACTAAGAAACTCCTTATCACTACAAGATGCAGAAAAGCTGGTACATGCTTTTATTACCTCAAGGCTAGATTACTGTAATGCACTACTGTCAGGTTGTTCCAGCAGGACCTTCAATAAACTTCAGGTGGTGCAAAATGCTGCAGCCAAGGTCCTTACTAAAACTAGAAAATTTGACCATATCAGTCCAGTTCTATCAGCACTTCATTGGCTCCCAGTTACATTCCGTATCAAATACGAAATTCTTCTATTAACATATAAGGCCCTACATGGCCTCGCTCCTGAGTACCTGCGGGATCTTATTGTATACTACAAACCATCAAGACTACTTAGATCTCAGGGTGCTGGCCTCTTACTCTTGCCCAAAATTCAAAAAACCTCAGCAGGGGGAAGAGCCTTTTCTTATAAAACCCCCCAACTCTGGAATAACCTTCCAGATAATGTTCGGGACTCAGACACCATCTCAATCTTTAAATCTAAGCTGAAAACTCATATGTTTAGTTTAGCTTTTGGTAATTAATGTTTCTTAGAGAAAGGTTGAAGGTCCAGGGGTTCGCAGACCCAGGGAATTGTAGTACACTGAGATGCTGGAGCTGTCGTCTCGCTGCCTACACGCGATCACTCAGGTTTGTTGACAGTGGAGCAGATAGATGCTGGTGTTTTCAGGTTGCACCCGTGTCCGTGTTACCTTCTGGCTCTCTCCTTTTAATTAGGCTGTTACAATCAGACATGCCAGAGTCGTTAGACACACTCTGATGCAGATGCTCAACATTCTCCGCCCTCCATAAAATTCCTCTCAGAACTAACTTTCTCTTTCTCTTTTTACGCTCTCCGAGTAAATGGCCACCCAGCCCGACCTGCTGGAAGACTGCCCGCTGAGGTCCCCTCTACCTGCGTCAAACCAGCTGCCACCTACCAGTCCGGCCAGCAAGCCCCACCACCCGCCACCACCCATGGCGGACCGACGGCTCTCCCGCCTGCCGCTGCTGCCTGTTTGGTGGCCGTGTTGAAACCTAGATGGACTCGTGGCTGTCTGACACTATTAATATCACCACTATTAACTCTCTGTTGTATCTGGTTTAGTAATTTTTACCTTTAATGTTTAAATAGTTCTGACCAGAGGAGGATGGGTCCCCCTTGTGAGTCTTGGTTCCTCCCAAGGTTTCTTCCTCCAGCTTTGAGGGAGTTTTTCCTTGCCACTGTCGCCGTTTGGCTTGCTCAAGGGGGGTCCTTCATGTTATTTCTTCTTTCTTCTCTGTCTCTGTCCTTTATTAAGTACTAATTATGTTAAGCTGCTTCGACAACAGTTGTAAAAAGCGCTATACAAATAAATCTGACTTGACTTGACTTTATCTTTAATATTCCCATTAATTCATATTAATTCCCATAATTACCTGTTAATTAACTTTGAATATTGTTAACCAACTTTGAATATACCCAGAATATTGCAACTCTAATCACAGCACAATACAGTTGAAGCTAAATGGAGTTTTTCCTTTCCAGAAATTACAGTGCTTAGAGGTAAGAAGTGCTACTACAGTCTTAGACTGGAGAGTCTAAATCTGGAGAGTCTAGAGTCTCTGTCTTACCATACTCAACACACGTCCGATCAAGACTAATTGTGTGAAACTGTAAAAATTCTATTATATTCTTGATTAAAATTCTAAAAAAAAAAAAAAAAAAAAATTTGAACATGATTTTTTTGTATTCTGAAAGATGTTTCAAATTTATGGTTGTTGTTGGATGATGGCTATACTTGATTAAAGATGCTACCTGGACTGATTTGCCATTTTTAGATACACCTGCTAAACACCTGCTACTACACAACGTATCAGCAGCCATCAAAGGAAAGGTACCACCATATAACCCAGTACATTTGTACCATGTTGATGTGAAAATGGTCCACCATTCAGATATCTGATCATCTGGTCACGTGTTGGACATGGAGGGTGATGAACTGTGCAGCAACAAATCAGCAACTGTAAACTACGTGTGGCCCAATATAGTAGGTCTACCTACGCAATTAATGCATGCACAAGGTAATACGTATACAAGGTTTACATAATAAACTGGTAGCTAAATGTCTAAATGTCTTATATCTCTGGCATTGATTTCATGCAGAAATTTAGCCTACGTTCAGGTAATGAAGAATTATAACATGATAGTAATACTGACACATGCATACATCATGATTCTTCACGTAAGTGGAAGTTAGGTTTTTTGGAGGACCACGGCCTTAACCCCACCTTCTCTAGGTCTTTTTCCCTTTTATATACCCACACCCCACTGTCTATCTCTGTCCTAACAAACTTTGAGACCACTTCCTCCCCTTCTGCTGATGACTCCTGAAACGGGTTACTGGATTATTTGAAATAGGCCCAAAAGCCTGTGGGCTTGCAGAGACTGTCAAACCAAGCAGCAACAGTGTCTACAGCCTGAGGTGGTCGGAGTCTATGTGGACTATGAGGAGGGACAGGTGCCCTCCTACGATGCTACCATCTATACATTTACGCTGCTTTTTGAGGAAGCACTCTTTCCTGTCTAGATGGGAACTCAGTGCTGAAAATCCAAACGTCACAAACTTTTGAAGAGTCGAATAAACAAAGCGAAGACTGAACATCATAAGACAATAGCCAGGTTCTCTCTTTATTAATCAACATATTATCATATGTTCTCTCATGAGGATAATGTATTGTAGCATAACCATTTCTGTACAATTATTACATTTAACCCACCAATGATTTTACCTGATTAGAAAGTATACATTATTTCCCCAGAACTGTTTACTTCTGGTACTGTGGGTCAGGTAAATTGTGGGACATCATGAAGTGAAAGATAAATTGAGTACACTGCTTTTATTTTTTACTGTCACTAAATCATTTTATATCAGCTACTTAATAAAAATTGTATAAAACTATTAAACATTTTAGGGTTTCTGGGTTTAATTTGCTGCTTAATGATGTAGTTCACTGTAGTCAGTGTAGTCAATGACATCACAATGTCCGTCTCCGGGCTACTGCGTTTCTAACATTCCATGTGACCGTGACCATTGAAAGAGCTGTTCATTTGGACATTGACCGTCTTGCAGGTAGGACCATCCCACTATTACCCTCCTCCTCCTCTCTCTTTATTCTGTTTATTTGTGCTAATATTAATCCTGAATTAATAATTAAGTAGAATCATGATTGATAATTAATTCAATAAATACTAATAAATAATGAACATAAACAGCCTAATACATGAACACCACAACAAGTAGTGAGCTTTCAAAAGTCACATGATCATATTTTCTGAAAAATACCTGGGTAGAGAGCTACATGCTGCTTTATTAGTGAGTAAATTCAGTTCAGAGAATCTCAGAAGTTGACATTCTTCAATATATTAATAATAATAATAATAATAATAATAATAAACTGCTGCACTTTGATTAAATGATATATTATTAACATATGATGACAGTTCCTAAAAATGACATTCCCTCTAGTTGGGGCTGACTCTTACTCTCGTTCCCACTCTTTATTAATTCATTTTAATTGTGAAATTAAAATGAAGTGCGGACTTAAAGCTGTCCACTGCCTGTATCAGGGTTTCAGTCTAAAGCTCAAACACAACACGGTTACACTTCTTTAATTTATTCTCAGTTTTAAACCACTGATCTCGAGCTTCTGATTGGTCAGAGTGAAAAGCAGCCCCAGGGACACTTAGTGGACCAGACAAACTGCAAAAATGATTAAAGCAGTTATTATTGGATCATCTGTAATCAAATGGTATTAGCTATTATATGGGGTGTTTTTCACAATTCTTAAAATATGTAAAATAATGTTCACATACGTAAAATCATGAAAATGTAATTTTCATTTAATAGATCAATGTAACTCTGTGTGGATGTTTACAGACCTGTGGTCTAAAAGGAGTCCATGTTAGAAACAATGATTTAAACAATTTGATTGTTATATAGTGGAATATGTGTAACTAATCATACATGTGTTAAATTAAATAGAAATTATGACAAGCTATAAAAAAAAT
This sequence comes from Salminus brasiliensis, assembly GCF_030463535.1. Lineage (NCBI taxonomy): Eukaryota > Metazoa > Chordata > Actinopteri > Characiformes > Bryconidae > Salminus > Salminus brasiliensis. The sequence continues at coordinate 20,157,924 of NC_132886.1, forward strand.
GCCTCAACATCTTCAACAGTAAAAGACCCAACAGTAACTACAGGAAAAGAAATCAGTGCAGTCACTTCTGAGAAAGCAGGTGCTGATCCATATTCATCCATCATACACGTGTTCTAGACCACCTGACGTTCAAACAAGCTCCATAACTATTTTTCAAAATAGCTAAATATGTGTGTTCACATGCAGACACTGGTTGTAATGTAGTCTAGACTATGACACAACATATGATCACTGGTAACTGAAAGCAGTGTCTCTTGAATTTCACCCATAGAAAAGGACAAAAAGTAGAACGGCATTCAGAATCAGCCAGGAATGACAGACAGCAGGGAGGAAACAGCGGGGGTGTCCCGACAAGAGTCCCCTCAACCGAAGGTCCAATTCTTTGAAGACGTTACGGACATTGTCTTCAGCCTGAGTGATGAGTATGTTTCTTCTCTGGGTTTCAGTTTCATTTTCTGTTCTGATGAGTAGAACAATATTAAACTCTTTATTAATCTCCTTTTAAAAACTTTATTTTGTTTTCTAGGGAATGGAGGGAAAACAATGTGCCAGAAGCAGTGAGTATCAAATATACAGCAGATGATACGTTTTTAAACTGAAACCTCTGTATATAAGGTGTCACCCATCTGCAGAGGGCTGCAAGTTTTTTTCCTCAGTCAAGCAGGAGGACACCTGATTCCACTTGTCTGCAGATCTCAGACTTTAAGCAGTGAACTGTGTGTGATTCGCTTGGTTGGAATGAAAACCTGCTGCCTTTTGTGGATAAGACTGATGACCCCTACCGTATGTAGTGTATTATCCTGGAATATTGACTATTCCTTTATTTATGAATTTATTAAGCAGGGAACAGGAGTGGAGTTTGCATCACTGGGCACAAATAGCGTGAAATCCGTCACAACATCAGTGATAATAAGTTACCAGCCGACTCTTATTCACCTGGTGGAAGTAGAATCAGTTCTGTTAGAGGAAGAAATGCTTAAGGACACAGCTGAAGATGACTCGAAGTGTCTACCCAGCACCTCTAATGTTGTCATGAACCCTCCACCTTCACCTGAATGCTCAGCTCAAAGGTAACCCCAACAAGCCTAAGAGAGACTTGTCTTTACATTTAGAGTCTTCTCATTTCCTCTCATCCAGTTGGGGTTACTGACCATCACAGTTTTGTAGTAATTCTGGACTCTTTTCATCAGATTTCACAAGCCCCACTGTCCTAATCTCGACACGATTCTTTGCTGATATAGGATGATTTAATCTTAACCATTTTAATCTCTATATGTCTACTGACGATGTTCTTTTTCTGCTTTGTCTTTTTGGATTACATCAAGATCCCCGATAGACACAGTTGATTTAATGGGCAATGCCGTGGATGATATAGTCAGCGAGGTGAAAATGACTGTGCGAAAGGCAATCCATAGAGTTTCCTCCTGTAAAACCAAATTGACTAGAAAAAAGAAGACGAGATGCAGCCCTATGGCTAAACACACTCGCTCTAGGGCCCGAATTTACAAGAAAGTGAAGACGTTCTTCAGTCTATCCAAGCAGACTCTGACAGACAGGACAGAGTTTTTGGAAAACACTGCTGATGTTCAACTAAACACTGAACCCTCCTCAACCCAGAGTATCTCCCACACCTCTGTGGATGAACCCGGCCACAGCCCTAAATCACAGACTGAAGCTTCCAGCAATACCTTTCAACTAGATGAGCTAGTTGAAATGACAAACGAAAGACCTGCCAAACCTCCACAACCACAAGATGCTCCACGAGTGCAGCATCTCATACCTGTTGAGACCATCGAGCGCCATTCACCTGGGTTAACGAATGTAGCTTCAAACATGAACGAGATCTGTGGTTTGGACATTAAGCCTCCTGGTGCACCGCACACACGCTTCATCACAGTTGCTAGTGCTGTAGCAATGGAGACTTCAGAGGACAATATTGTCTCTGGTGAAGAGAAAATGTCCAACATGACCAAATCTGAACATTTGGATGATGACCTCAATGATGTGATTCAAAAGAAGAGGAGCTTTGGCTTTCCATCTATTGTGGGCATGAAGGCTCCTCACATCAGATTTAGGTTTAAGGTATGGACACACATTGTCTGATTAACTCTGTTCTGAATTAATCATGTTAGTAATCAGACTAAAGTAATAATGCTATTGTGATGATTCTGTTTTTCTTCATTTTCTTAATTTAATGTTTGCTCATCAAGAAATCAAACAAAGTTGGTCCATCTGAAGTGGCCTTTGATGACCATCAGCCTAACTGCTCTGGAAATCCTCAGGAAGGTGAGTACCTGAAACAAAACACACAAAAAATCACAGTGCTTGACACACCCATGCCAGTGTTTCATCAGCTTATTGTTCATAATATCATTCATACAATTCATAGAGTTGCTGAGTTTCTGATTCATCTTGTCTTTTGCAGCTTCACAGAAAAAATCTGCTTTGAAGACGCCATTTAAGAAAGCTCGTAAACGCCTGGCAAGGATGTTCTCAGCACTCCGCAAAGCCTTGCCCAACCCTTTTAAACATGGCAGTCAGCCGTCGTAAGCACTGCTTTCGAGACTCGGAAAAAGTATTTGCTGTTTTCCTCTACTTTTGCATATTTGTCACCTTTCATTAATTCAAATTATTTAACTAAACATTCTAACAATTTACCTAAACTCTGCTACATAGCACTGACATAATCATACCATAAGCATGTCTAGAGAAATATTATATGATTTCATAAGTTGTCAAGACAGATTAGGTCTTGTAACACAACAATATTATACTGACATTACTATTAGTAATATATCATGACAAATATTATAATGATAGATATCATAACTTTAAATTAGCACGTGACACAAAACGTCACATTTTTAGACACTGTATTATGTGTCATGACATGTCATGTTGTCGGTAATGATAACATGGTCAAACACATGCATATGTAATCTTTAAAAATAATAATAATTTGGTTCACAAATGTAATTCTTAATTGGGAGGGGTTTCTGAAATCAACACAAGAGTAAAGTCCTATATACATCCATTTAGACTGTTCATTCAATGGTGCTGCACCTTCAAAAATGTCTTTTAGCCATCATTTATACACAGAAAACAACCTCTGCTAGCTTCTGAAACTGCAGGTTCTGTTTGCACATCTTTACAAAGGTGTTGAGTGTCTGAATCAGCCACTTCAGATCATGTGCGTTCATTTGCCCCTCTGCACCTTTTCAGAAATGTGCAACCAGAACTGAGTTTCATTTTGCTCTGTGAATTTCATCATAAGCCAGATAAGAAGACTCTTTCCAGGGCCAGACTCTTAGTCCAAGTGCAACATCTCATATATGAGAGTCAAATGTTCCATCCAGGCTCTTTCAGCACTAATTGAATGCTCCACAATGGGAAAGTCCATGAAACTCAGTTCATACATGAGAAGGATAAGTCAGGAATGTCTCCTGGAGTCATTTAAAAGCAAGATCATCAGTTTAAACAAGTGTACGCAGATTTTTGGGAGGTGTAGCCACTTTGCTCTCGCCTAGAAAGAGACCCAAACTTTCATCCTCAGCTGAAGAGAAATTGTTTCAGATGTTAAGGAACACTGGTGACGTCCTGCTATTCAGATGTGTCTTCTGAAAGCCATCATTCATACCCACAGAACATCTGGAGACTGCGGCTTCTGCAACTGAGTTCTGGTTCTGTTTGCACATCTTTTTAAAGGTGTTGAGGCACTGTACAGAAGTCTGAATCAGCCACTTCAGATTATGTGCATTCCTCTGCCCCTCTGCACCTTTTCAGAGACGTGCAACCAGAACCTGAACTCTGATTCAAAAGCTGCAGACTGCAGATGTTTTGTGGGTGTGAATGATGGCTTTCAGAAGGCACATCTGAATAGCAGGACGTCACCGGTTTTCCTCACCTTCTAAAACAATTTCTCCTCAGCTGAGGATGCTAAGTAAACATCATCCTGATCAAGATGATGGCATTTGTTTTGTGAAGGTCTTTTTAACTGAAGGTCATGGGTAAGGAACAGTCTACTGAGGGATCCCATGCAGGCTCCCGCAGAATCAACACACGCTACAAAAGGAAAGTCGGGCAAAGATCCAAAACATCTGTCTCTTGTGTATAATTGCAATACCTGATTATATTTAAATCTGCAGTTCTTATTTGGGAGGGGTTTCTGAAACCAACACAAGAGTAAAGTCCTATATACATCCATTTAGGCTGTTCATTCAATGGTGCTGCACCTTCAAAAATGTCTTTTAGCCATCATTTATACACACAAAACAACCTCTGCTAGCTTCTAAAACTGCAGGTTCTGTTTGCACATCTTTTCAAAGGTGTTGAGGGACTGTACAGAAGTCTGAATCAGCCACCTCAGATTATGTGCGTTCATTTGCCCCTCTGCACCTTTTCAGAGATGTGCAACCAGAACTGAGTTTCATTTTGCTCTGTGAATTTCATCATAAGCCAGATAAAAAGACTCTTTCCAGGGCCAGACTCTTAGACCAAGTGCAACATCTCATATCTGAGAGTCAAATGTTCCATCCAGGCTCTTTCAGCACTAATCGGATGCTCCACAATGGGAAAGTCCATGAAACTCAGTTCATACATGAGAAGGATAAGTCAGGAATGTCTCCTGGAGTCATTTAAAAGCAAGATCATCAGTTTAAACAAGTGTATGCAGATTTTTGGGAGGTGTAGCCACTTTGCTCTCACCTAGAGAGAGACCCAAACTTTCATCCTCAGCTGAGGAGAAATTGTTTCAGATGTTAAGGAACACTGGTGACGTCCTGCTATTCAGATGTGTCTTTTGAAAGCCATCATTCATACCCACAGAACATCTGGAGTTCTGGTTCTGTTTGCACATCTTTTTAAAGGTGTTGAGGGACTGTACAGAAGTCTGAATCAGCCACTTCAGATTATGTGCATTCCTCTGCCCCTCTGCACCTTTTCAGAGATGTGCAACCAGAACCAGAACTCTGTTTCAGAAGCTGCAGACTGCAGATGTTTTGTGGGTGTGAATGATAGCTTTCAGAAGGCACATCTGAATAGCAGGACGTCACCGGTTTTCCTCACCATCTAAAACAATTTCTCCTCTGCTGAGGATGCTAAGTAAACATCATCCTGATCAAGATGATGGCATTTGTTTTGTGAAGGTCTTTTTAACTGAAGGTCATGGGTAAGGAACAGTCTACTGAGGGATCCCATGCAAGCTCCTGCAGAATCAACACACGCTACAAAAGGAAAGTCGGGCAAAGATCCAAAACATCTGTCTCTTGTGTATAATTGTATTACCTGATTTTATTTAAATCTGCAGTTGTTTATAAAAAGCTCTAACAGACATCCCTGACTTGAGTGACAAGGAATGATAGTGAATTACAAGCTATGACCTCATCCATGACATGTTTATCGCACAGTTATGTAGCAGAAATATTCAATGAGTATAAGACAATCTGAGTAAACTCAAAGTACAGCTTTTAAATAATCATTTGAATGATTTTTCAAAAAAAAGAGAGAAAAATCTAAACAAATACATTTAAATTGGGATTCTTGTGACAAATATGCAATTAAACAGAGGAAACCAGAGCCGAGACTTTTTAGGGCACTGTATCTTAATAAAAGAGCTCTGCAGCATAGTCCTGTGTGTATGTGCTTATTTCATTTGCTACAATTCAATCAATTCAACACCCACACCTAACCATATGGTAACCACCTACTGCGTTGCAAGCTCTTCACAGGAGTCATCAGATAGGCACCTACTTTTGTCAGTGTTTTACTGAATTAAGCCCACGATACCTTCAGAAGGCTCAACAGTGAAGTCACTTCCCTGTTTCCTGCTTTCAGATGGTGACGTTTCACAGGGTTTTTAGAAAATATGCAATTTTATTTTTCTGACATTATTTAGGGGTCATAGATCTGTACACACCCATAGCCTAATACTTACAGCAAGTACAGCTTCAAGCCATATAGGGAAAGAAGCTACGAGCTTGCCACAGGTTTCCTGGACATTTTTGTCCATTCCTCTTGGTATAACGATGTAAGCTCTGTCAGGTTGATGGAAAGCGTCGTCACACAGCCATTTTCTGCTTCTTCCACAAATGTTCAATTGGATTCAGGTCTGGGCTCTGGTTGGACCACTCAAGGACGTTCACAGACATTCTTGGAAGCCACTCCTTTGTTCTCATGGCTGTGTGCTTTGGGTCGTTGTCATGTTGGAAAGTAAACCTTTGCCCCAGTCTGTGGTCCAGAGTGCTCTGGAGCAGGTTTTCTTCAAGGATCCTGGTGTACTGCATTCATCTTTCTCTCTATCAGGACAAGTCTCCCTAGTCCCACTGCTGAAAAACATCCTCACATCATATTGCTGCCACCACCACCATGCTTCACTGTAGGGATAGCATTTGCTATTTGATGAGCAGTGCTTAGTTTCTAAGGAGTGGCTTCTGTCTGGCCACTCTACCATAAAGGCGTGATTTGTACACTGCAGTCTGGACGGTTGATCTTCTGAAAGGTTCTCCAACCTCCCCAAGGATACGCTGGAGCTCTGTCAGAGTGACCCTGGGGTTCCTGCTTACCTCCTTGACCAAGACCTGTCTTCCCCAATCGCTCAGTTTGGCTGAGCAGTCAGGTCTAGGAGATTCTGGTGGCTCTCAACCTCTTCCATTTACAATTGATAGTGGCCAGCTAACAGAGAAGATTATAACTTTTTTAAAAGGTTTGAGAAAAGTTAGCCTGTAGCGTTACAGAAAAAGTGTTCCCAGAACGTTCCAAAAACATGTGCCTCAATAATGTTTTGAATATTATTGGAACGTTTCTCACACAACGTTCCCAGTTAGACAACCACTAATGTTACGGAAACGTTAAATTTCCAAAACAAAAATTAAAACATCACTGATAAAGCACTGGAACATAATATTTAACTAATGTGACATGATGTTTTCCATTTAAATAATTAGAGCTTTTATTTAAACATTGAATAGAATTAAATATAGTTTGTGAATTTACAAAGATAATACAAAACATTTAAATGATTTATTAACATTAATTTTAATGTCTTTCAAATGTACACAAATAAACAAATGAAGGCATCTCCTCTTTTAAAACGCTCCTTTTTCCAGCACAGCAGCAGAGAGAGTGTGATTCTGGTCAGAGACTGAAATAAACAGCTCTCTACACTCACTGGTTCCCAACACCATGATGTCACCTCATTTTAGCAGGAAGGCATTCAGTGGGGACTGCGAGAAGGTGAGCTGAGTCATGGTTTCTTCAAATAGTTGCTTCTGTTGATTCTCTTTTTTGTCTTTGAAATAGGCCGTCACTTCTCAAAGTAACTTCTTGACTTTAATGCTTTGTCTAGACCCACGTTACATAAATAATTTTTACATAAATGACAGAAATACATTTTGTCCTGTGTTGTTAAATGTTAGCATATGAAATGTCATTGAAAAGACAGTTGTGTGAGGTGGAGCTGCTACTCTACATTCATCCTCATTTATCCGACCAGCAAAGAGACCCATTCCCCTTTCTGAATGATGGTTTAAAGCTTTATATCTCTGCTGTCCAATCACTGACTGTAAATCTGAACACTGCTACAGGCAGCTGGCAGCCCAGACCAAAAGATGACGTTGTGGTTTGTGTTGTCTTTTTTGCATAATTAATGAGAAGTCTAAGAAAAAAGTGTTTAAGAGAGAAATCCTGTCAGTTGAGGTAAGATCGGTTCAGAAATGTTTATTAGTCTTATTGCTTTTCATTTCTACTCAGGAAACTTGGCTTTAATGGTTAAATTGTGATATTGAGATTTGATATCCTGTTGCCTCAAAAACTGTTTACTAAATTGTTCAATAATTATCCTGATCAAATAATTGCTTTTTCTTGTATTGTTGAATTGGATTATTTGAGAGTTTGTTTTACAGAGTGATGCACTGTTCATTGTTCAATAGTGCTGAACTATATTTTTCGTGTCTCACAAGATGCATTTATATTTACATCCCGCTCTGAAAATAAGGGGCAGGGTCAGCGACGGGTTTGGGCATGTGCAGTACATTGTGGTGTGGACGTGGAGTGGTGTGGGTCTGCTCTGACTATGAGACTGAGCACTGTGAGTGTTGTGGGACTGGGCTCACGGCAGCACCCGCTGATGAGGACAGTAACTGAAGAACCTGTGTGTTCACCTTAGAGTCTCCAATAACACCAGAAAAAGTTGCTAGATTTGTTGCTAGTCACTTTGCTAGAGGGGTCTGAAAAGTCACTAGATATATCAACAAATACTAAATAACGTTGGGTATTGTAGGTTATAACTATCAACTTACTTGATAGTTATATCAACAGTATCATAACACTTTTTTGAGCCCTGTAAGTTAGCGTTAGCAATCGGTAAGTGGCGTTAGTTGCCAGTTTAGCTGGCAACTAACGCCACTCTGGTCATTTCCAAATAAGATTATTGGCATTTTCTCTCAACAACAAACAGATCACTGACTGTATACAGTCGTTGAGCCAGACTGACAGAGCTGCTCACAGCGTTGCCTGTAGGAATTGTTGAAATATCAGCCTTGTGCGCTCATTTATCGGCCGATACGATTATCTAAAAATGTCAAAAATCGACTTTCATTCTCTCCAAATGGTCAAGGTTATCTTCAAAATGTGTTTCTACTTCTCAACCTCAATCAGATTTTGTTGCTGATATTTTTTATATTTAATTTATTTATATTTATTAACTATTTACATATTTAAACATATTTGACTGCAATTGTCCAAGCATTACTAAAGTCAGAATATTTTGCTGACTGATTGAGTTATAAATTGGACAGTTAGTAATGCTTTTTACATGGCCACTGCTGAAACTAGATAATGATCAGATTATTAGTGTAGAGGGAGATTGGGGCACAAATTAATGTGGGGTAAAATATACTGTGTGTGTGTGTGTGTGTGTGTGTGTGTGTTGGGTGGTTAAAGTAAAGTAATTATTTGTCATTATCTTTTCTACATGAGCTCATTGTACTATATGTACGTTTCTAATCTTTATCTTTAATATTCCCATTAATTCATATTAATTCCCTTAATTACCTGTTAATTAACTTTAAATTTTGTTAACCAACTTTGAATATACCCAGAATATTGCAACTCTAATCACAGCACAATACAGTTAAAGCTAAATGGAGTTCATCCTAATTACAGTGCTTAGACGTAAGAAGTGCTACTATAGTCTTAGACTGGAGAGTCTAAATCTAGAGTCTAGAGTCTCCGTCTTACCATACTCAACACAAGTCCCATCAGGACTAGTTGTGTGAAACTGTAGAAATTATATTATATTCTTGATTCAAATTATATAAAAAAAAAAAGAATGAACATGATTTTTTTATTATTCTGAAGGATGTTTCAAATTTATGGTTGTTGGTCAAGCAGAGACAATGCAGGACAGATGGGAGCCCTTGTGGCATGATAATCCTATTTAGAGCTCAAATGATGGCTATACTTGATTAAAGATGCTACCTGGACTGATTTGTCATTTTTAGATACACCTGCTAAACAGGTTCACTTTATAGGTTTGAAATTACTGACTGCAGTCCATTTGCTACTGCACAATGTATCAGCATCTATCAACGGAAAGGTACCACCATATAACCCAGTACATTTGTACCATGTTGATGTGAAAATGTTCCACCATTCAGATATCTGGTCATCTGGTCACGTGTTGGACATGGAGGGTGACGAACTGTGCAGCAACAAATCAGCAACTGTAAACTACGTGTGGCCGAATATAGTAGGTCTACCTACGCAATTAATGCATGCACAAGGTAACTATACATAATAAACTGGTAGCTAAATGTCTAAATGTCTTATATCTCTGGCATTGATTTCATGCAGAAATTCAGGTAATGAAGAATTATAACATGATAGTAATACTGACGCATGCATACATCATGATTCATCATGTGAGTGGATGTTAGGAATTTAACTTTTTTCATTTTTTGGAGGACCACGACCTTAACCCCACCTTCTCTAGGTCTTTTTCCCTTTTATATACCCACACCCCACTGTCTATCTCTGTCCTAACAAACTTTGAGACCACTTCCTCCCCTTCTGCTTATGACTCCTGAAACGGGTTTCTGGATTATTTGAAATAGGCCCAAAAGCCTGTGGGCTTGCAGAGACTGTCAAACCAAGCAGCAACAGTGTCTACAGCCTGGTGGTCGGACCATTGAAAGAGCTTTTCATTAGGACATTGACCGTCTTGCAGGTAGGACCATCCCACTATTACCCTCCTCCTCTCTCTTTATTCTGTTTATTAGTGCTAATATTAATCCTGAATGAATAATTAAGTAGAGAATGATGATTGATGATACATGAACACCACAACAAGTAGTGAGCTTTCAAAAGTCACATGATCATATTTTCTAAAAAATACCTGAGTAGAGAGCTAAATTCTGCTTTATTAGTGAGTGAATTCAGTTCAGAGAATCTCAGAAGTTGACAGTCTTCAGTATAATAATAATAATAATGATGATAATAATAATAATAATAAACTGCTGCACTTTGATTAAATGATATATTATTAACATATGATGACAGTTCCTAAAAATGACATTCCCTCTAGTTGGGGCTGACTCTTACTCTTGTTCCCACTCTTTATTCATTCATTTTAATTGTGAAATTGTGTGTATTATTATTAATAATATTATTATTTATTATTAGTTCAGCTAAATGCAGACTTAAAGCACAAACACAGCATAAACACAACACGGTTACACTTCTTTAATTTATTCTCAGTTTTAAACCACTGATCTCAATGATCAGTGGTTTAATGATCACTGGTAACTGAAAGCAGTGTCTCTTGAATTTCACCCGTAGAAAAGGACACAAAGTAGAACGGCATTCAGAATCAGCCAGGAATGACAGACAGCAGGGAGGAAACAGCGGGGGTGTCCCGACAAGAGTCCCCTCAACCGAAGGTCCAATTCTTTGAAGGCGTTACAGACATTGTCTTCAGCCTGAGTGATGAGTATGTTTCTTCTCTGGGTTTCAGTTTCATTTTCTGTTCTGATGAGGAGAACAAGATTAAAATTAATATTATTTATTAAACTTCTGAGAAAACTTTATTTTGTTTTCTAGGGAATGGAGGGCTTTGCCAAACAATGTGCCAGAAGCAGTGAGTATGAAAAATATACAGCAGATGATACGTTTTTAAACTGAAACCTCTGTATATAAGGTGTCACCCATCTGCAGAGGGCTGCAAGTTTTTTTCCTCAGTCAAGTAGGAGGACACCTGATTCCACTTGTCTGTAGATCTCAGCCTTTAAGCAGTGAAAAGTGTGTGATTCGCTTGGTTGGAATGAAAACCTGCAGCCACATCAGCCTTTTGTGGATAAGACTGATTACCCCTACCGTATGTAGTGTATAATCCTGGAATATTGACCATTCCTTTATTTATGAATTTATTAAGCAGGGAACAGGAGTGGAGTTTGCATCACTGGGCACAAATATCGTGAAATCCATCACAACATCAGTGATAATAAGTTACCAGCCGACTCTTATTCATCTGGTGGAAGTAGAATCATTTCTGTCAGAGGAAGAAATGCTTAAGGACACAGCTGAAGATGAGTCGAAGTGTCTACGCAGCACCTCTAATGTTGCCATGAACCCTCCACCTTCACCTGAGTGCTCAGCTCAAAGGTAACCCTAACAAGCCTAAGAAAGATTTGTCTTTACTTTTAGAGTCTTCTCAATTTCTCTCATCCAGTTGGGGTTACTGACCATCACAGTTTTGTAGTAATTCTGGACTCTTTTCCTTAGCTTTCACAAGCCTCACTGTCCTAATATCTACACGATTCTTTGCTGATATAGGATGACTTAATCTTAACCATTTTAATCTCTATATCTCTACTGACGATTTTCTTTTTCTGCTTTGTCTTTTGGGATTACATCAAGATCCCCGATGGACACAGCTGATTTAATGGGCAATGCCGTGGATGATATAGTCAGCGAGGTGAAAATGACTGTGCGATAGGCAATCCATAGAGTTTCCTCCTGTAAAACCAAACTGACTAGAAAAAAGAAGACGAGATGCAGCCCTATGGCTAAACACTCTCGCTCTAGGGCCTGAATTTACAAGAAAGTGAAAAAGTTCTTCAGTCTATCCAAGCAGACTCTGACAGACAGAACAGAGCTTTTGGAAAACACTACTGATGCTCAATTAAACACTGAACCCTCCTCAACCCAGAGTATCTCCCACAGCTCTGTGGATGAACCCGGCCACAGCCCTAAATCACAGACTGAAGCTTCCAGCAATACCTTTCAACTAGATGAGCTAGTTGAAATGACAAACGAAAGACCTGCCAAACCTCCACAACCACAAGATGCTCCACTAATTTAGCATCTCATACCTGTTGAGACCGAGCGCCATTCACCTGGGTTAACAAATGTAGCTTCAAACGTGAACGAGATCTGTGGTTTGGACATTAAGCCTTCTGGCGCACCGCGCACACGCTTCATCACAGTTGCTAGTGCTGTTGCAATGGAGAATTCAGAGGAAGACTTCTGCAGCTTTAAAGAAAAAATCTGCTTTGAAGACGCCATTTAAGAAAGCTCGTAAACGCCTGGCAAGGATGTTCTCAGCACTCCGCAAAGCCTTGCTCAACCCTTTTAAACATGGCACTCAGCCGTCGTAAGCACTGCTTTCGAGACTCGGAACAAGTATTTGCTGTTTTCCTCTACTTTTGCATATTTGTCACCTTTCATTAATTCAAATTGTTTAACTAAACATTCTAACAATTTACCTGAACTCTTCTACATAGCACTGACATACCATACCATAAGCATGTCTAGAGAAATATTATATGATTTCATAAGTTGTCAAGACAGATTAAGTCTTGTAACACAACATTTTTATACTGACATTACTAATAGTAATATATCATGACAAATATTATAATGATAAATATCATAACTTTAAATTAGCATGTGACACAAAACGTCACATTTTTAAACACTGTATTATGTGTCATGACATGTCATGTTATCGGTAATGATAACATGGTCAAACACACGCATATTTAATCTTTAAAAATAATAATAATTTAGTGCACAAATGTAATTCTTAATTCTGAAACCAACACAAGAGTAAAGTCCTATATACATCCATTTAGACCGTTCATTCAATGGTGCTGCACCTTCAAAAATATATTTTAGCCATCATTTATACACATAAAAAACAACCTCTGCTAGCTTCTAAAACTGCAGGTTCTGTTTGCACATCGTTGCAAAGGTGTTGAGGGACTGAACAGAAGTCTGAATCAGCCACTTCAGATTATGTGCGTTCATTTGCCCCTCTGCACATTTTCAGAGATGTGCAACCAGAACTTTGCTGGGCATTTGTTTTAAGAGAGTTTTTTCATGGCCAGACTATGTTTTAGACTAAGTGCAACATTGCATATGTGACAGTCAAATGTACTTAAAAATATAACTAGACTATCACATGTTTTTAAGAGTTTTTCAAACTCTTCTAGAGTCATCATGGGTAAGGAACAATCTGTTCCAAAATCCCTTCCAGAATCCTTCAGCACTAATCGGATTGATCAGCATATTCGACAGTGGGAGAGTCCATAAAACTCAGTTCAGGCTCAAGTCAAGGAATGTATCCTGGAGTCATTTCTAAACAACTTCTAAGATCATCAGTTCAAACTACTGTACGCAAATTTTGGGGAGCTGTAGCCACTTTACTTTTGTTTGGTAAGAGACCCAAACTGGCTCCTCAATTGCAGTTTGGTTCACGGACTATAGTGACGTTCTACTTTTCAGATGTGTCTTCGGAAGCCATCATTCAAACTCAAACATCTGGAGTCTTAAAACTGCTGTTAGCTTATGAAACTGCAGGTTCTGTTTGCACATCTTTACAAAGGTGTTGAGCGTCTGTACAGAAGTCTGAATCAGCCACTTCAGATTATGTGCGTTCATTTGCCCCTCTGCACCTTTTCAGAGATGTGCAACCAGAACTCAGTTTTACATTGCTCTGTGAATTTCATCATAAGCCAGATGAGAAGACTCTTTCCACGACCAGACTCTGTCTTAGACCGAGTGCAACATCTCATATCTGAGAGTCAAATTTTCCATTCAGGCTCTTTCAGCACTAATCAAATGCTCCACAATGGGAAAGTCCATGAAACTCAGTTGATACATGAGAAGGATAAGTCAGGAATGTCTCCTGGAGTCATTTAAAAGCAAGATCATCAGTTCAAACAACTGTATGCAGATTTTTGGGAGGTGTAGCCACTTTGCTCTCGCCTAGAAAGAGCCCCAAACGTTCATCCTCAGCTGAGAAGAAATTGTTTCAGATAGTACTGAACACTGGTGATGTCCTGCTATTCAGATGTGTCTTCTGAAAGCCATCATTCATACCCACAGAACATCTGGAGTCTGCAGCTTCTGCAACTGAGTTCTGGTTCTGTTTGCACATCTTTTTAAAGGTGTTTAGGAGCTGTACAGAAGTCTGAATCAGCCACTTCAGATTATGTGCATTCCTCTGCCCCTCTGCACCTTTTCAGAGATGTGCAACCAGAACCAGAACTCTGTTTCAGAAGCTGCAGACTCCAGATGTTTTGTGGGTGTGAATGATGGCTTTCAGAAGGCACATCTGAATAGCAGGACGTCACCGGTGTTCCTCACCATCTGAAAAATTTCTCCTCAGCTGAGGATGCTCAGTAAACATCATCGTGATCAAGATGATGGCATTTGTTTTGTGAAGGTCTTTTTAACAGAATTCAATGAGTATAAAACAATCTGAGTAAACTCAAAGTACAGCTTTTATATAATTATTTTAAAGACCCCTACCCCCCCCCCCCCCCCCCCAAAAAAAAAGTCTGAGCAAATACATTTAAATTGGGATCTTTGTGACAAATATGCAATAAAACAGAGGAAACCAGAGCCAAGACTTTTTAGGGCACTGTATCTTTATAAAAGAGCTCTGCAGCATAGTCCTGTGTGTATGTGCTTATTTCATTTGCTACAATTCAATCAATTCAACACCCACACCTAACCAGGACCACCCCCTTCATCCATATGGTAACCAGCTACTGCGTTGCAAGCTCTTCACAGGAGTCATACTTTTGTCAGTGTTTTGCTGAATTAAGCCCACGATACCTTCAGAAGGCTCAACAGTGAAGTCACACGCCTCTTTTCTGCTTTCAGATGGTGACGTTTCACAGGGTTTTTAGAAAATATGCAATTTTATTTTACTGACATTATTTAGGGGTTATAGATCTCTACACACCCATAGCCTAATACCTACAAGCAAGTACAGCTTCAAGCCATATAGGGAAACGAGCTTGGCAGAGTTTTTCTGGACATTTTTGTCAATTCCTCTTGGTATATCCATGTAAGCTCCGTCAGGTTGATGGGAAGCGTCGGTACACAGCCATTTTCAGCTTCTTCCACAAATGTTCAATTGGATTCAGGTCTGGGCTCTGTTTGGGCCACTCAAGGACATTCACAGACATTCTTGAAAGCCACTCCTTTGTTCTCATGGCTGTGTGCTTTGGGTCGTTGTCATGTTGGAGAGTAAACCTTTGCCCCAGTCTGAGGTCCAGAGTGCTCAGGTGCAGGTTTTCATCAAGGATCCTGGTGTACTGCATTCATCTTTCTCTCTATCAGGTCCCCCAGTCCCACTACTGAAACCATAACATAAAGGCGTGATTTGTAGACTGTAGTCTGGACGGTTGATATTCTTGATCTTCCACAAGGATACGCTGGAGCTCTGTCAGAGTGACCCTGGGGTTCCTGCTTACCTCCTTGACCAAGACCTGTCTTCCCCAATCGCTCAGTTTGACTGAGCAGTCAGGTCTAGGAAGATTCTGGTGGTTCTGAACTTCTTCCATTTACAAATGATAGTGGCCAGCTAACAGAGAAGGTTATAAAAAAAGTTTTTAAAAGGTTTGAGGAAGGTTAGCGTATAACATTACAGAAATAGGGATCCAGGAACGTTTCAAAAATATGTGCCACAATAATGATTTGAATATTTCTTACACAATGTTCCCAGTTAGACAACCACTAATGTTACGGAAACATTAAATTACCAAAACAAAAATTAAAACATCACTGATAAAGCACTGGAACATAATATTTAACTAATGTGACATTATTTTTTCCGTATAAATAAAAAAGATAAAAATAAAAAGAGATTTATTTAAACATTGAATAGAATGAAATATTATTATTTTATATATTATTTTATCATTTTTAGAAATATTATTATTTACAAAGAACATAAAAAATGTCCACCAAATGAAATTCATTTATTAGAACAAACAAATGAAGGCATCTCCTCTTTTAAAACGCTCCTTTTTCCAGCACAGAGAGTTAGTGTGATTCTGGTCAGAGACTGAAGAGAACAGCTCTCTACACTCACTGGTTCCCAACACCATGATGTCACCTCATTTTAGCAGGAAGGCATTCAGTAGAGACAGCGAGAAGGTGAACTAAATCATGGTTTCTTCAAATAGTTGAGCTCCTTCTAAGATCTAAGAAATGAGCATCAAGGTTGCAACAGAACACAAAAGCTTATAGGATGCTTCTCTTGATTCTCTTTTTTGTATTTGAAATAGGCCGTCACTTCTCAAAGTAACTTCTTGACTTTAATGCTTTGTCTAGACCCATGTTACATAAATAATTTTTACATAAATGACAGAAATACATTTTGTCCTGTGTTGTTAAATGTTAGCATATGAAATGTCATTGAAAAGACTGTTGTGTGAGGTGGAGCTGCTACTCTACATTCATCCCTCCTCATTTATCCGTCCAGCAAAGAGACAAGCCGGCCCATTCCCCTTTCTGAATGATGGTTTAAAGCCTTATATCTCCTCTGTCCAATCACTGACTGTAAATCTGAACACTGCTACAGGCAGCTGGCAGCCCAGACCAAAAGATGATGTTGTGGTTTGTGTTGTCTTTTTTGCATAATTAATGAGAAGTCTGAGAAAAAAGTGTTTAAGAGAGAAATCCTATCAGATGAGGTAAGATCGGTTCATAACTGTTTATTAGTCTTATTACTTCTCATTTCTAATCAGGAAACTTGGCTTTAATGGTTAAATTGTGATATTGAGATTTGATATCCTGTTGCCTCAAAAACTGTTTACTGAATTGTTCAATAATTATCCTGATCAAATAATTGCTTTTTCTTGTATTGTTGAATTGGATTATTTGAGAGTTTGTTTTACAGAGTGATGCACTGTTCATTGTTTAATAGTGCTGAACTATATTTTTCGTGTCTCACAAGACGCATTTATATTTACATCCCGCTCTGAAAATAAGGGGCAGGGTCAGCGACGGGTTTGGGCATGTGCAGTACATTGTGGTGTGGACGTGGAGCGGTGTGGGTCTGCTCTGACCGTGAGACTGAGCACTGTGAGTGTTGTGGGACTGGGCTCACGGCAGCACCCGCTGATGAGGACAGTAACTGAAGAACCTGTGTGTTCACCTTAGAGTCTCCAAAAGTCTCCAATAACACCAGAAAAAGTTGCTATATTTATTGCTAGTCCCTTTGCTAGAGGGGTCTAAAAAGCCACTAGATATATCAATAACGTTGGGTATTGTAGGTTATAACTATCAACTTACTTGATAGTTATATCAACAGTATCATAACACTTTTTTGAGCCCTGTAAGTTAGCGTTAGCAATTGGTAAGTAGCGTTAGTTGCCAGTTTAGCTGGTCAAAGGCTTGTTAACATTTCCAAATAAGATTATTGGCATTTTCTCTCAACAACAAACAGACCAATGACTGTATACAGTCGTTGAGCCAGACTGACAGAGCTGCCCACAGTGTTGCCTGTAGGAATTGTTTAAATATCGGCCTTGTGCGTTCATTTACAGGCCGATACGATTATCTAAAAATGTCAAAAATCGACAGATTAATCGGTCGATCACTACTTCTGACAGACTTTCATTCTCTCCAAATGGTCAAGGTTATCTTCAAAATGTATTTCTACTGCTCAGCCTCAATCAGATTTTGTTGCTAATATTTTTTATATTTAATTTATTTATATTTATTGACTATTTACATATTTAAACATATTTGACTGCAAATATGCTTTTAACATGGCCACTGCTGAAATTAGATAATGATCAGATTATTAGTGTAGAGGGAGATTGGGGCACAAATTAATGTGGGGCAAAATATACTGTGTGTGTGTGTGTGTGTGTGTGTGTGTGTGTGTGTGTGTGTGTGTGTGTTGGGTGGTTAAAGTAAAGTAATTATTTGTCATCATCTTTTCTACATGAGCTCATTGTACTATATGGACCAGGCCACAGACAGACAGGCTAAACCGACCGTCTGCGAGCTGCTTTGAGACGTCACCCAAGTTTTACAATATTGAGACTGTGTCTGTGCCCCGAATTAAACCTAAACATAGAACATCTAAATCAGCTCGTGTTAATAATTGTGTTAAATCCTCTCAATCAAACGAAAACAGCAGCTCCTCAGACCTAAAGCTCGGTCTACTTAACATTAGATCACTAATCTCGAAAGCAGTGATCATAAATGAAATTATATGTGATTAGAAACTAGATGCTTTTTTTGTCTCACTGAAACCTGGATTAGACCTGATCAATATATAGCACTAAATGAAGCCACCCCCACAGGTTATAAATATGTACATAGCCCTAGATTATCAGGCAGAGGAGGTGGAGTATGTATAATCTACCAGAATACACTAGAGATTATTCAGAAATACTGTAACACCTTCACTTCTTTTGAGATTCTCTACATTAATATATCAAATCCAGCCACAAATAAAAATACATTCACATTGATTAATATTTATAGGCCTCCAGGGCCCTATTCTGAATTTTTAAAAGAATTTAGTAATTTTGCTGCGGACAGTGCAGCGACAAAGTTATAATAGTAGGAGACTTTAATATTCACTTCGAAAAAGCAGACGATCCATTAACAATGGCGTTTGTTTCAATTTTAGATTCTGTTGGCATTACACAAAACGTAACTGGACTCACACATTACTGTAATCATACCCTAGATTTAGTCCTGACCCTGGGTGTTAGCATTGATCAGCTAAATATTCTACCTCAGAGCTCAGTAATATCAGATCATTATCTAATCTCCTTTGAGCTACATCTTAGGCAAAATGTAAATTTGTCCCCCAAACAAAATTAACAAACGGTCTAGAAAATATCCTTCGATCAACCTTAGACAAAGTAGCACCGTTTAAAAATAAAATGTTGAGGCAAAAAAGGCTTGCACTGTGGTACAGTGATCATACTCGTACCTTAAAACACTCGTAGCTTAACTAGAGCGTAAATGGCGGACAATCAAACTAGAGGTGTTCCACTCTGCGTGGAAGGACAGCCTTAATAAATATAGAAAGGCACTCATTAAAGCTCGCTCATTGTATTTGGCCTCGCTGATCGAGAAAAACAAAAACAATCCCAGAGTTAGGCAGATACTCAACCCCAGATTCCAACATCTTTAACCAGTCTTGTTTTTATGGACTATTTTAATAATAAAATAGAAAATATTAGACAACAAATCTAACCCTGCTTATTAAATCAAACATGGTCATCACCTGATGTAGCTGCTTTAGAACAAAACTTAGTTGTAGAACAAAGGCTGGAAGCCTTCTACCCACTTCCACAGCCAGAACTAGAAAAAATTATTTCCTCATCAAATTGTACAACCTGTCCACTCTACCCAATTCCCTCTAAATTGCTAAAAGAAATACTCCCAATTATAATCAGACCTCTTTTAACAATTGTAAATTTATCCCTTTGCCTTGGGCATGTACCCCAAACCCTTAAAATAGCAGTTATAAAACCTTTAATCAAGAAACCAAATCTTGATCCTAGCGTATTATCTAATTATAGGCCCATCTCCAACTTAACATTCGTATCTAAGATATTAGACAAAGCTGTGGCCCAACAACTCTGCTTATACCTGAGTAAAAATTACATGTATGAGAAATTCCAATCTGAATTTAGACCAAATCACAGCACAGAGACAGCCCTAGTGAAGATTACAAATGATCTCCTTCTTGCCTCTGATCAAGGCTACTTCCTCCCCTTCTGCTGATGACTCCTGAAACGGGTTACTGGATTATTTGAAATAGGCCCAAAAGCCTGTGGGCTTGCAGAGACTGTCAAACCAAGCAGCAACAGTGTCTACAGCCTGAGGTGGTCGGAGTCTATGTGGACTATGAGGAGGGACAGGTGCCCTCCTACGATGCTACCATCTATACATTTACGCTGCTTTTTGAGGAAGCACTCTTTCCTGTCTAGATGGGAACTCTAATGGCAAACTTTTGAAGAGTAGAATGAACAAAGCGAAGAGTGAACATCATAAGACAATAGCCAGGTTCTCTCTTTATTAATCAACATATTATCATATGTTCTCTCATGAGGATAATGTATTGTAGCATAACCATTTCTGTACAATTATTACATTTAACCCACCAATGATTTTACCTGATTAGAAAGTATACATTATTTCCCCAGAACTGTTTACTTCTGGTACTGTGGGTCAGGTAAATTGTGGGACATCATGAAGTGAAAGATAAATTGAGTACACTGCTTTTATTTTTTACTGTCACTAAATCATTTTATATCAGCTACTTAATAAAAATTGTATAAAACTATTAAACATTTTAGGGTTTCTGGGTTTAATTTGCTGCTTAATGATGTAGTTCACTGTAGTCAGTGTAGTCAATGACATCACAATGTCCGTCTCCGGGCTACTGCGTTTCTAACATTCCATGTGACCGTGACCATTGAAAGAGCTGTTCATTTGGACATTGACCGTCTTGCAGGTAGGACCATCCCACTATTATCCTCCTCCTCCTCTCTCTTTATTCTGTTTATTTGTGCTAATATTAATCCTGAATTAATAATTAAGTAGAATCATGATTGATAATGAATTCAATAAATACTAATAAATAATGAACATAAACAGCCTAATACATGAACACCACAACAAGTAGTGAGCTTTCTAAAGTCACATGATCATATTTTCTGAAAAATACCTGGGTAGAGAGCTACATGCTGCTTTATTAGTGAGTAAATTCAGTTCAGAGAATCTCAGAAGTTGACATTCTTCAATATATTACTAATAATAATAATAATAATAATAATAATAAACTGCTGCACTTTGATTAAATGATATATTATTAACATATGATGACAGTTCCTAAAAATGACATTCCCTCTAGTTGGGGCTGACTCTTACTCTCGTTCCCACTCTTTATTAATTCATTTTAATTGTGAAATTAAAATGAAGTGCGGACTTAAAGCTGTCCACTGCCTGTATCAGGGTTTCAGTCTAAAGCTCAAACACAACACGGTTACACTTCTTTAATTTATTCTCAGTTTTAAACCACTGATCTCGAGCTTCTGATTGGTCAGAGTGAAAAGCAGCCCCAGGGACACTTAGTGGACCAGACAAACTGCAAAAATGATTAAAGCAGTTATTATTGGATCATCTGTAATCAAATGGTATTAGCTATTATATGGGGTGTTTTTCACAATTCTTAAAATATGTAAAATAATGTTCACATACGTAAAATCATGAAAATGTAATTTTCATTTAATAGATCAATGTAACTCTGTGTGGATGTTTACAGACCTGTGGTCTAAAAGGAGTCCATGTTAGAAACAATGATTTAAACAATTTGATTGTTATATAGTGGAATATGTGTAACTAATCATACATGTGTTAAATTAAATAGAAATTATGACAAGCTATAAAAAAATGCCTCAACATCTTCAACAGTAAAAGACCCAACAGTAACTACAGGAAAAGAAATCAGTGCAGTCACTTCTGAGAAAGCAGGTGCTGATCCATATTCATCCATCATACACGTGTTCTAGACCACCTGACGTTCAAACAAGCTCCATAACTATTTTTCAAAATAGCTAAATATGTGTGTTCACATGCAGACACTGGTTGTAATGTAGTCTAGACTATGACACAACATATGATCACTGGTAACTGAAAGCAGTGTCTCTTGAATTTCACCCATAGAAAAGGACAAAAAGTAGAACGGCATTCAGAATCAGCCAGGAATGACAGACAGCAGGGAGGAAACAGCGGGGGTGTCCCGACAAGAGTCCCCTCAACCGAAGGTCCAATTCTTTGAAGACGTTACGGACATTGTCTTCAGCCTGAGTGATGAGTATGTTTCTTCTCTGGGTTTCAGTTTCATTTTCTGTTCTGATGAGGAGAACAATATTAAACTCTTTATTAATCTCCTTTTAAAAACTTTATTTTGTTTTCTAGGGAATGGAGGGAAAACAATGTGCCAGAAGCAGTGAGTATCAAATATACAGCAGATGATACGTTTTTAAACTGAAACCTCTGTATATAAGGTGTCACCCATCTGCAGAGGGCTGCAAGTTTTTTTCCTCAGTCAAGCAGGAGGACACCTGATTCCACTTGTCTGCAGATCTCAGCCTTTAAGCAGTGAACTGTGTGTGATTCGCTTGGTTGGAATGAAAACCTGCTGCCTTTTGTGGATAAGACTGATGACCCCTACCGTATGTAGTGTATTATCCTGGAATATTGACTATTCCTTTATTTATGAATTTATTAAGCAGGGAACAGGAGTGGAGTTTGCATCACTGGGCACAAATAGCGTGAAATCCGTCACAACATCAGTGATAATAAGTTACCAGCCGACTCTTATTCACCTGGTGGAAGTAGAATCAGTTCTGTCAGAGGAAGAAATGCTTAAGGACACAGCTGAAGATGAGTCGAAGTGTCTACCCAGCACCTCTAATGTTGTCATGAACCCTCCACCTTCACCTGAATGCTCAGCTCAAAGGTAACCCCAACAAGCCTAAGAGAGACTTGTCTTTACCTTTAGAGTCTTCTCATTTCCTCTCATCCAGTTGGGGTTACTGACCATCACAGTTTTGTAGTAATTCTGGACTCTTTTCATCAGATTTCACAAGCCCCACTGTCCTAATATCGACATGATTCTTTGCTGATATAGGATGATTTAATCTTAACCATTTTAATCTCTATAACTCTACTGACGATTTTCTTTTTCTGCTTTGTCTTTTTGGATTACATCAAGATCCCCGATGGACGCAGCTGATTTAATAGGCAATGCCGTGGATGATATAGTCAGCGAGGTGAAAATGACTGTGCGAAAGGCAATCCATAGAGTTTCCTCCTGTAAAACCAAATTGACTAGAAAAAAGAAGACGAGATGCAGTCCTATGGCTAAACACACTCGCTCTAGGGCCCGAATTTACAAGAAAGTGAAGAAGTTCTTCAGTCTATCCAAGCAGACTCTGACAGACAGGACAGAGTTTTTGGAAAACACTGCTGATGCTCAATTAAACACTGAACCCTCCTCAACCCAGAGTATCTCCCACACCTCTGTGGATGAACCCGGCCACAGCCCTAAATCACAGACTGAAGCTTCCAGCAATACCTTTCAACTAGATGAGCTAGTTGAAATGACAAACGAAAGACCTGCCAAACCTCCACAACCACAAGATGCTCCACGAGTGCAGCATCTCATACCTGTTGAGACCATCGAGCGCCATTCACCTGGGTTAACGAATGTAGCTTCAAACGTGAACGAGATCTGTGGTTTGGACATTAAGCCTTCTGGTGCACCGTGCACACGCTTCATCACAGTTGCTAGTGCTGTAGCAATGGAGACTTCAGAGGACAATATTGTCTCTGGTGAAGAGAAAATGTCCAACATGACCAAATCTGAACATTTGGATGATGACCTCGATGATGTGATTCAAAAGAAGAGGAGCTTTGGCTTTCCATCTATTGTGGGCATGAAGGCTCCTCACATCAGATTTAGGTTTAAGGTATGGACACACATTGTCTGATTAACTCTGTTCTGAATTAATCATGTTAGTAATAAGACTAAAGTAATAATGCTATTGTGATGTGTCTGTTTTTCTTCATTTTCTTAATTTAATGTTTGCTCATCAAGAAATCAAACAAAGTTGGTCCATCTGAAGTGGCCTTTGATGACCATCAGCCTAACTGCTCTGGAAATCCTCAGGAAGGTGAGTACCTGAAACAAAACACACAGAAAACCACAGTGCTTGACACACCCATGCCAGTGTTTCATCAGCTTATTGTTCATAATATCATTCATACAATTCATAGAGTTGCTGAGTTTCTGATTCATCTTGTCTTTTGCAGCTTCACAGAAAAAATCTGCTTTGAAGACGCCATTTAAGAAAGCTCGTAAACGCCTGGCAAGGATGTTCTCAGCACTCCGCAAAGCCTTGCCCAACCCTTTTAAACATGGCAGTCAGCCGTCGTAAGCACTGCTTTCGAGACTCGGAACAAGTATTTGCTGTTTTCCTCTACTTTTGCATATTTGTCACCTTTCATTAATTCAAATTATTTAACTAAACATTCTAACAATTTACCTGAACTCTGCTACATAGCACTGACATAACCATACCATAAGCATGTCTAGAGAAATATTATATGATTTCATAAGTTGTCAAGACAGATTAAGTCTTGTAACACAACATTTTTATACTGACATTACTAATAGTAATATATCATGACAAATATTATAATGATAAATATCATAACTTTAAATTAGCCAGTGACACAAAACGTCACATTTTTAAACATTGTATTATGTGTCATGACATGCCATGTTGTTGGTAATGATAACATGGTTAAACACACGCATATTTAATCTTTAAAAATAATAATAATTTGGTTCACAAATGTAATTCTTATTTGGGAGGGGTTTCTGAAACCAACACAAGAGTAATGTCCGATATACATCCATTTAGACTGTTCATTCAATAGTGCTGCACCTTCAAAAATGTCTTTTAGCCATCATTTATACACACAAAACAACCTCTGCTAGCTTCTGAAACTGCAGTCAGAAATGTGCAACCAGAACTCAGTTTCATTTTGTGAATTTCATCATAAGCCAGATAAGAAGACTCTTTCCAGGGCCAGACTCTTTCTTAGACCAAGTGCAGCATCTCATATCTGAGAGTCAAATGTTCCATCCAGGCTCTTTCAGCACTAATCGGACACGAAAGTCCATGAAACTCAGTTCATACATGAGAAGGATAAATCAGGAATGTCTCCTGGAGTCATTTAAAAGCAAGATCATCAGTTTAAACAAGTGTATGCAGATTTTTGGGAGGTGTAGCCACTTTGCTCTCGCCTAGAAAGAGACCCAAGCTTTCATCCTCAGCTGAGGAGAAATTGTTTCAGATGTTAAGGAACACTGGTGACGTCCTGCTATTCAGATGTGTCTTCTGAAAGCCATCATTCATACCCACAGAACATCTGGAGTCTGCAGCTTCTGCAACTGAGTTCTGGTTCTGTTTGCACATCTTTTTTTTAAAGGTGTTGAGGGACTGTACAGAAGTCTGAATCAGCCACTTCAGATTATGTGCATTCCTTTGCCCCTCTGCACCTTTTCAGAGATGTGCAACCAGAACCAGAACTCTGATTCAGAAGCTGCAGACTCCAGATGTTTTGTGGGTGTGAATGATGGCTTTCAGAAGGCACATCTGAATCGCAGGACGTCACCGGTTTTCCTCATCATTTAAAACAATTTCTCCTCAGCTGAGGATGCTCAGTAAACATCATCCTGATCAAGATGATGGCATTTGTTTTGTGAAGGTCTTTTTAACCGAAGGTCATGGGTAAGGAACAGTCTACTGAGGGATCCCATGCAGGCTCCCGAAAAATCAACATACGCTACAAAAGGAAAGTCGGGCAAAGATCCAAAACATCTGTCTCCTGTGTATAATTGTAATACCTGATTATATTTAAATCTGCAGTTCTTATTTGGGAGGGGTTTCTGAAACCAACACAAGAGTAAAGTCCTATATACATCCATTTAGACTGTTCATTCAATGGTGCTGCACCTTCAAAAATGTCTTTTAGCCATCATTTATACACACAAAACAACCTCTGCTAGCTTCTGAAACTGCAGGTTCTGTTTGCACATCTTTACAAAGGTGTTGAGGGACTGTACAGAAGTCTGAATCAGCCACTTCAGATTATGTGCATTCCTCTGCCCCTCTGCACCTTTTCAGAGATGTGCAACCAGAACTCAGTTTCATTTTGCTCTGTGAATTTCATCATAAGCCAGATAAGAAGACTCTTTCCAGGGCCAGACTCTGTCTTAGACCAAGTACAGCATCTCATATCTGAGAGTCAAATGTTCCATCCAGACACTTTCAGCACTAATCGGACGCTCCACAATGGGAAAGTCCATGAAACTCAGTTCATACATGAGAAGGATAAGTCAGGAATGTCTCCTGGAGTCATTTAAAAGCAAGATCATCAGTTTAAACAATTGTATGCAGATTTTTGGGAGGTGTAGCCACTTTGCTCTCGCCTTGAAAGAGACCCAAACTTTCATCCTCAGCTGAGGAGAAATTGTTTCAGATGGTAAGGAACACTGGTGAATTCCTGATATTCAGATGTGCCTTCTGAAAGCCATCATTCATACCCACAGAACATCTGGAGTCTGCAGCTTCTGCAACTGAGTTCTGGTTCTGTTTGCACATCTTTTTAAAGGTGTTTAGGAGCTGTACAGAAGTCTGAATCAGCCACTTCAGATTATGTGCATTCCTCTGCCCCTCTACACCTTTTCAGAGATGTGCAACCAGAACCAGAACTCTGATTCAGAAGCTGCAGACTCCAGATGTTTTGTGGGTGTGAATGATGGCTTTCAGAAGGCACATCTGAATGGCAGGACCCCACCAGTGCTCCTAACTATCTGAAACAATTTCTCCTTAGCTGACGATGCTAAGTAAACATCATCGTGATCAAGATGATGGCATTTGTTTTGTGAAGGTCTTTTTAACTGAAAGTCATGGGTAAGGAACAGTCTACTGAGGGATCCCATGCAGGCTCCCGCAGCATCAACACACGCTACAAAAGGAAAGTCGGGCAAAGATCCAACACATTTGTCTCTTGTGTATAATTTTATTACCTGATTACATTTAAATCTGCAGTTGTTTAGAAATAGCTCTAATAGACATCCCTGACTTGAGTGACAAGGAATGATAGTGAATTACAAGCTATGACCTCATCCATGACATGTTTATCGTACAGTTATGTAGCAGAAATATTCAATGAGTATAAGACAATCTGAATAACTTCAAAGTACAGCTTTTAAATTATGATTTTATTGATTTTTTTCAACAAAAAAAAGAGAAAAGTCTAAACAAATGCATTTAAATTGGGATTCTTGTGACAAATATGCAATAAAACAGAGGAAACCAGAGCCGAGACTTTTTAGGGCACTGTATCTTAATAAAAGAGCTCTGCAGCATAGTCCTGTGTGTATGTGCTTATTTTATTTACTACAATTCCATCAATTCAACACCCACACCTAACCAGGACCACCCCCTTCATCCATATGGTAACCAGCTACTGCGTTGCAAGCTCTTCACAGGAGTCATCAGATAGGCACCTACTTTTGTCAGTGTTTTGCTGAATTAAGCCCACGATACCTTCAGAAGGCTCAACAGTGAAGTCACAGGCCTCTTTCCTGCTTTCAAATGGTGACGTTTCACAGGGTTTTTAGAAAATATGCAATTTTATTTTACTGACATTATTTAGGGGTTACATATCTGTACACACCCATAGCCTAATACTTACAGCAAGTACAGCTTCAAGCCATATAGGGAAAGAAGCTACGAGCTTGGCACAGTTTTTCTGGACATTTGTGTCCATTCCTTTTGGTATATCCATGTAAGCTCCGTCAGGTTGATGGGAAGCGTCGGTACACAGCCATTTTCAGCTTCTTCCACAAATGTTCAATTGGATTCAGGTCTGGGCTCTGGTTGGGCCACTCAAGGACATTCACAGACATTCTCGAAAGCCACTCCTTTGTTCTCATGGCTGTGTGCTTTGGGTCGTTGTCATGTTGGAGAGTAAACCTTTGCCCCAGTCTGAGGTCTGTGTACTGCATTCATCTTTCTCTCTATCAGGTCCCCCAGTCCCAATATCATAAAGACGTGATTTGTAGACTGCAGTCTGGGCGGTTGATCTTCTGAAAGGTTCTCCAACCTCCCCTAGGATACGCTGGAGCTCTGTCAGAGTGACCCTTGGGTTCCTGCTTACCTCCTTGACCAAGACCTGTCTTCCCCAATCGCTCAGTTTGGCTGAGCAGTCAGGTCTAGGAAGATTTTGGTGGTTCTAAACTTCTTCCATTTACAATTGATAGTGGCCAGCTAACAGAGAAGATTATATAAACTTTTTGAGGAAGGTTTGAGGAAGGTTAGCCTATAGCGTTACAGAAAAAGTGTTCCCGGAACGTTCCAAAAACATGTCCCTAAATAATGTTTTGAATATTATTGGAACGTTTCTCACACAACGTTCCCAGTTAGACAACCACTAATGTTACGGAAACGTTAAATTTCCAACACAAAAATTAAAACATCACTGATAAACCACTGGAACATAATATTTAACTAATGTGACATGATGTTTTCCATACAAATAATTAGAGCTTTTATTTAAACATTGAATAGAATAAAATGTAGTTTGTGAATTTACAAAGATAATAAAAAACATTAAAATAATTTATTAACATTAACATTTAATGTCTTTCACATGTACACAAATAAACAAATGAAGGCATCTCCTCTTTTAAAACGCTCCTTTTTCCAGCACAGCAGCAGAGAGAGTGTGATTCTGGTCAGAGACTGAAGAGAACAGCTCTCTACACTCACTGGTTCCCAACACCATGATGTCACCTCATTTTAGCAGGAAGGCATTCAGTAGAGACAGCGAGAAGGTGAGCTGAGTCATGGTTTCTTCAAATAGTTGAGCTCCTTCTAAGATCTAAGAAATGAGCATCAAGGTAGCAACAGAACACAAAAGCTTATAGGATGCTTCTCTTGATTCTCTTTTTTGTATTTGAAATAGGCCGTCACTTCTCAAAGTAACTTCTTGACTTTAATGCTTTGTCTAGACCCATGTTACATAAATAATTTTTACATAAATGACAGAAATACATTTTGTCCTGTGTTGTTAAATGTTAGCATATGAAATGTCATTGAAAAGACTGTTGTGTGAGGTGGAGCTGCTACTCTACATTCATCCCTCCTCATTTATCCGTCCAGCAAAGAGACAAGCCGGCCCATTCCCCTTTCTGAATGATGGTTTAAAGCCTTATATCTCCTCTGTCCAATCACTGACTGTAAATCTGAACACTGCTACAGGCAGCTGGCAGCCCAGACCAAAAGATGATGTTGTGGTTTGTGTTGTCTTTTTTGCATAATTAATGAGAAGTCTGAGAAAAAAGTGTTTAAGAGAGAAATCCTATCAGATGAGGTAAGATCGGTTCATAACTGTTTATTAGTCTTATTACTTCTCATTTCTAATCAGGAAACTTGGCTTTAATGGTTAAATTGTGATATTGAGATTTGATATCCTGTTGCCTCAAAAACTGTTTACTGAATTGTTCAATAATTATCCTGATCAAATAATTGCTTTTTCTTGTATTGTTGAATTGGATTATTTGAGAGTTTGTTTTACAGAGTGATGCACTGTTCATTGTTTAATAGTGCTGAACTATATTTTTCGTGTCTCACAAGACGCATTTATATTTACATCCCGCTCTGAAAATAAGGGGCAGGGTCAGCGACGGGTTTGGGCATGTGCAGTACATTGTGGTGTGGACGTGGAGCGGTGTGGGTCTGCTCTGACCGTGAGACTGAGCACTGTGAGTGTTGTGGGACTGGGCTCACGGCAGCACCCGCTGATGAGGACAGTAACTGAAGAACCTGTGTGTTCACCTTAGAGTCTCCAAAAGTCTCCAATAACACCAGAAAAAGTTGCTATATTTATTGCTAGTCCCTTTGCTAGAGGGGTCTAAAAAGCCACTAGATATATCAATAACGTTGGGTATTGTAGGTTATAACTATCAACTTACTTGATAGTTATATCAACAGTATCATAACACTTTTTTGAGCCCTGTAAGTTAGCGTTAGCAATTGGTAAGTAGCGTTAGTTGCCAGTTTAGCTGGTCAAAAGCTTGTTAACATTTCCAAATAAGATTATTGGCATTTTCTCTCAACAACAAACAGACCAATGACTGTATACAGTCGTTGAGCCAGACTGACAGAGCTGCCCACAGTGTTGCCTGTAGGAATTGTTTAAATATCGGCCTTGTGCGTTCATTTATAGGCCGATACGATTATCTAAAAATGTCAAAAATCGACAGATTAATCGGTCGATCACTACTTCTGACAGACTTTCATTCTCTCCAAATGGTCAAGGTTATCTTCAAAATGTGTTTCTACTGCTCAGCCTCAATCAGATTTTGTTGCTAATATTTTTTATATTTAATTTATTTATATTTATTTATATTTATTAGAGGGAGATTGGGGCACAAATTAATGTGGGGCAAAATATACTGTGTGTGTGTGTGTGTGTGTGTGTGTGTGTGTGTGTGTGTGTGTGTGTGTGTGTGTGTGTGTGTTGGGTGGTTAAAGTAAAGTAATTATTTGTCATCTTCTTTTCTACATGAGCTCATTGTACTATATGGACCAGGCCACAGACAGACAGGCTAAACCGACCGTCTGCGAGCTGCTTTGAGACGTCACCCAAGTTTTACAATATTGAGACTGTGTCTGTGCCCCGAATTAAACCTAAACATAGAACATCTAAATCAGCTCGTGTTAATAATTGTGTTAAATCCTCTCAATCAAACGAAAACAGCAGCTCCTCAGACCTAAAGCTCGGTCTACTTAACATTAGATCACTAATCTCGAAAGCAGTGATCATAAATGAAATTATATGTGATTAGAAACTAGATGCTTTTTTTGTCTCACTGAAACCTGGATTAGACCTGATCAATATATAGCACTAAATGAAGCCACCCCCACAGGTTATAAATATGTACATAGCCCTAGATTATCAGGCAGAGGAGGTGGAGTATGTATAATCTACCAGAATACACTAGAGATTATTCAGAAATACTGTAACACCTTCACTTCTTTTGAGATTCTCTACATTAATATATCAAATCCAGCCACAAATAAAAATACATTCACATTGATTAATATTTATAGGCCTCCAGGGCCCTATTCTGAATTTTTAAAAGAATTTAGTAATTTTGCTGCGGACAGTGCAGCGACAAAGTTATAATAGTAGGAGACTTTAATATTCACTTCGAAAAAGCAGACGATCCATTAACAATGGCGTTTGTTTCAATTTTAGATTCTGTTGGCATTACACAAAACGTAACCGGACTCACACATTACTGTAATCATACCCTAGATTTAGTCCTGACCCTGGGTGTTAGCATTGATCAGCTAAATATTCTACCTCAGAGCTCAGTAATATCAGATCATTATCTAATCTCCTTTGAGCTACATCTTAGGCAAAATGTAAATTTGTCCCCCAAACAAAATTAACAAACGGTCTAGAAAATATCCTTCGATCAACCTTAGACAAAGTAGCACCGTTTAAAAATAAAATGTTGAGGCAAAAAAGGCTTGCACTGTGGTACAGTGATCATACTCGTACCTTAAAACACTCGTAGCTTAACTAGAGCGTAAATGGCGGACAATCAAACTAGAGGTGTTCCACTCTGCGTGGAAGGACAGCCTTAATAAATATAGAAAGGCACTCATTAAAGCTCGCTCATTGTATTTGGCCTCGCTGATCGAGAAAAACAAAAACAATCCCAGAGTTAGGCAGATACTCAACCCCAGATTCCAACATCTTTAACCAGTCTTGTTTTTATGGACTATTTTAATAATAAAATAGAAAATATTAGACAACAAATCTAACCCTGCTTATTAAATCAAACATGGTCATCACCTGATGTAGCTGCTTTAGAACAAAACTTAGTTGTAGAACAAAGGCTGGAAGCCTTCTACCCACTTCCACAGCCAGAACTAGAAAAAATTATTTCCTCATCAAATTGTACAACCTGTCCACTCTACCCAATTCCCTCTAAATTGCTAAAAGAAATACTCCCAATTATAATCAGACCTCTTTTAACAATTGTAAATTTATCCCTTTGCCTTGGGCATGTACCCCAAACCCTTAAAATAGCAGTTATAAAACCTTTAATCAAGAAACCAAATCTTGATCCTAGCGTATTATCTAATTATAGGCCCATCTCCAACTTAACATTCGTATCTAAGATATTAGACAAAGCTGTGGCCCAACAACTCTGCTTATACCTGAGTAAAAATTACATGTATGAGAAATTCCAATCTGAATTTAGACCAAATCACAGCACAGAGACAGCCCTAGTGAAGATTACAAATGATCTCCTTCTTGCCTCTGATCAAGGCTACTTCCTCCCCTTCTGCTGATGACTCCTGAAACGGGTTACTGGATTATTTGAAATAGGCCCAAAAGCCTGTGGGCTTGCAGAGACTGTCAAACCAAGCAGCAACAGTGTCTACAGCCTGAGGTGGTCGGAGTCTATGTGGACTATGAGGAGGGACAGGTGCCCTCCTACGATGCTACCATCTATACATTTACGCTGCTTTTTGAGGAAGCACTCTTTCCTGTCTAGATGGGAACTCTAATGGCAAACTTTTGAAGAGTAGAATGAACAAAGCGAAGAGTGAACATCATAAGACAATAGCCAGGTTCTCTCTTTATTAATCAACATATTATCATATGTTCTCTCATGAGGATAATGTATTGTAGCATAACCATTTCTGTACAATTATTACATTTAACCCACCAATGATTTTACCTGATTAGAAAGTATACATTATTTCCCCAGAACTGTTTACTTCTGGTACTGTGGGTCAGGTAAATTGTGGGACATCATGAAGTGAAAGATAAATTGAGTACACTGCTTTTATTTTTTACTGTCACTAAATCATTTTATATCAGCTACTTAATAAAAATTGTATAAAACTATTAAACATTTTAGGGTTTCTGGGTTTAATTTGCTGCTTAATGATGTAGTTCACTGTAGTCAGTGTAGTCAATGACATCACAATGTCCGTCTCCGGGCTACTGCGTTTCTAACATTCCATGTGACCGTGACCATTGAAAGAGCTGTTCATTTGGACATTGACCGTCTTGCAGGTAGGACCATCCCACTATTATCCTCCTCCTCCTCTCTCTTTATTCTGTTTATTTGTGCTAATATTAATCCTGAATTAATAATTAAGTAGAATCATGATTGATAATGAATTCAATAAATACTAATAAATAATGAACATAAACAGCCTAATACATGAACACCACAACAAGTAGTGAGCTTTCTAAAGTCACATGATCATATTTTCTGAAAAATACCTGGGTAGAGAGCTACATGCTGCTTTATTAGTGAGTAAATTCAGTTCAGAGAATCTCAGAAGTTGACATTCTTCAATATATTAATAATAATAATAATAATAATAATAATAATAAACTGCTGCACTTTGATTAAATGATATATTATTAACATATGATGACAGTTCCTAAAAATGACATTCCCTCTAGTTGGGGCTGACTCTTACTCTCGTTCCCACTCTTTATTAATTCATTTTAATTGTGAAATTAAAATGAAGTGCGGACTTAAAGCTGTCCACTGCCTGTATCAGGGTTTCAGTCTAAAGCTCAAACACAACACGGTTACACTTCTTTAATTTATTCTCAAGTTTAAACCACTGATCTCGAGCTTCTGATTGGTCAGAGTGAAAAGCAGCCCCAGGGACACTTAGTGGACCAGACAAACTGCAAAAATGATTAAAGCAGTTATTATTGGATCATCTGTAATCAAATGGTATTAGCTATTATATGGGGTGTTTTTCACAATTCTTAAAATATGTAAAATAATGTTCACATACGTAAAATCATGAAAATGTAATTTTCATTTAATAGATCAATGTAACTCTGTGTGGATGTTTACAGACCTGTGGTCTAAAAGGAGTCCATGTTAGAAACAATGATTTAAACAATTTGATTGTTATATAGTGGAATATGTGTAACTAATCATACATGTGTTAAATTAAATAGAAATTATGACAAGCTATAAAAAAAATGCCTCAACATCTTCAACAGTAAAAGACCCAACAGTAACTACAGGAAAAGAAATCAGTGCAGTCACTTCTGAGAAAGCAGGTGCTGATCCATATTCATCCATCATACACGTGTTCTAGACCACCTGACGTTCAAACAAGCTCCATAACTATTTTTCAAAATAGCTAAATATGTGTGTTCACATGCAGACACTGGTTGTAATGTAGTCTAGACTATGACACAACATATGATCACTGGTAACTGAAAGCAGTGTCTCTTGAATTTCACCCATAGAAAAGGACAAAAAGTAGAACGGCATTCAAAATCAGCCAGGAATGACAGACAGCAGGGAGGAAACAGCGGGGGTGTCCCGACAAGAGTCCCCTCAACCGAAGGTCCAATTCTTTGAAGACGTTACGGACATTGTCTTCAGCCTGAGTGATGAGTATGTTTCTTCTCTGGGTTTCAGTTTCATTTTCTGTTCTGATGAGGAGAACAATATTAAACTCTTTATTAATCTCCTTTTAAAAACTTTATTTTGTTTTCTAGGGAATGGAGGGAAAACAATGTGCCAGAAGCAGTGAGTATCAAATATACAGCAGATGATACGTTTTTAAACTGAAACCTCTGTATATAAGGTGTCACCCATCTGCAGAGGGCTGCAAGTTTTTTTCCTCAGTCAAGCAGGAGGACACCTGATTCCACTTGTCTGCAGATCTCAGCCTTTAAGCAGTGAACTGTGTGTGATTCGCTTGGTTGGAATGAAAACCTGCTGCCTTTTGTGGATAAGACTGATGACCCCTACCGTATGTAGTGTATAATCCTGGAATATTGACCATTCCTTTATTTTTGAATTTATTAAGCAGGGAACAGGAGTGGAGTTTGCATCACTGGGCACAAATATCGTGAAATCCATCACAACATCAGTGATAATAAGTTACCAGCCGACTCTTATTCACCTGGTGGAAGTAGAATCAGTTCTGTCAGAGGAAGAAATGCTTAAGGACACAGCTGAAGATGAGTCGAAGTGTCTACCCAGCACCTCTAATGTTGTCATGAACCCTCCACCTTCACCTGAATGCTCAGCTCAAAGGTAACCCCAACAAGCCTAAGAGAGACTTGTCTTTACCTTTAGAGTCTTCTCATTTCCTCTCATCCAGTTGGGGTTACTGACCATCACAGTTTTGTAGTAATTCTGGACTCTTTTCATCAGATTTCACAAGCCCCACTGTCCTAATATCGACATGATTCTTTGCTGATATAGGATGATTTAATCTTAACCATTTTAATCTCTATAACTCTACTGACGATTTTCTTTTTCTGCTTTGTCTTTTTGGATTACATCAAGATCCCCGATGGACACAGCTGATTTAATAGGCAATGCCGTGGATGATATAGTCAGCGAGGTGAAAATGACTGTGCGAAAGGCAATCCATAGAGTTTCCTCCTGTAAAACCAAATTGACTAGAAAAAAGAAGACGAGATGCAGCCCTATGGCTAAACACACTCGCTCTAGGGCCCGAATTTACAAGAAAGTGAAGAAGTTCTTCAGTCTATCCAAGCAGACTCTGACAGACAGGACAGAGTTTTTGGAAAACACTGCTGATGTTCAACTAAACACTGAACCCTCCTCAACCCAGAGTATCTCCCACACCTCTGTGGATGAACCCGGCCACAGCCCTAAATCACAGACTGAAGCTTCCAGCAATACCTTTCAACTAGATGAGCTAGTTGAAATGACAAACGAAAGACCTGCCAAACCTCCACAACCACAAGATGCTCCACGAGTGCAGCATCTCATACCTGTTGAGACCATCGAGCGCCATTCACCTGGGTTAACGAATGTAGCTTCAAACGTGAACGAGATCTGTGGTTTGGACATTAAGCCTTCTGGTGCACCGTGCACACGCTTCATCACAGTTGCTAGTGCTGTAGCAATGGAGACTTCAGAGGACAATATTGTCTCTGGTGAAGAGAAAATGTCCAACATGACCAAATCTGAACATTTGGATGATGACCTCGATGATGTGATTCAAAAGAAGAGGAGCTTTGGCTTTCCATCTATTGTGGGCATGAAGGCTCCTCACATCAGATTTAGGTTTAAGGTATGGACACACATTGTCTGATTAACTCTGTTCTGAATTAATCATGTTAGTAATAAGACTAAAGTAATAATGCTATTGTGATGTGTCTGTTTTTCTTCATTTTCTTAATTTAATGTTTGCTCATCAAGAAATCAAACAAAGTTGGTCCATCTGAAGTGGCCTTTGATGACCATCAGCCTAACTGCTCTGGAAATCCTCAGGAAGGTGAGTACCTGAAACAAAACACACAGAAAACCACAGTGCTTGACACACCCATGCCAGTGTTTCATCAGCTTATTGTTCATAATATCATTCATACAATTCATAGAGTTGCTGAGTTTCTGATTCATCTTGTCTTTTGCAGCTTCACAGAAAAAATCTGCTTTGAAGACGCCATTTAAGAAAGCTCGTAAACGCCTGGCAAGGATGTTCTCAGCACTCCGCAAAGCCTTGCCCAACCCTTTTAAACATGGCAGTCAGCCGTCGTAAGCACTGCTTTCGAGACTCGGAACAAGTATTTGCTGTTTTCCTCTACTTTTGCATATTTGTCACCTTTCATTAATTCAAATTATTTAACTAAACATTCTAACAATTTACCTGAACTCTGCTACATAGCACTGACATAACCATACCATAAGCATGTCTAGAGAAATATTATATGATTTCATAAGTTGTCAAGACAGATTAAGTCTTGTAACACAACATTTTTATACTGACATTACTAATAGTAATATATCATGACAAATATTATAATGATAAATATCATAACTTTAAATTAGCCAGTGACACAAAACGTCACATTTTTAAACATTGTATTATGTGTCATGACATGCCATGTTGTCGGTAATGATAACATGGTTAAACACACGCATATTTAATCTTTAAAAATAATAATAATTTGGTTCACAAATGTAATTCTTATTTGGGAGGGGTTTCTGAAACCAACACAAGAGTAATGTCCGATATACATCCATTTAGACTGTTCATTCAATAGTGCTGCACCTTCAAAAATGTCTTTTAGCCATCATTTATACACACAAAACAACCTCTGCTAGCTTCTGAAACTGCAGTCAGAAATGTGCAACCAGAACTCAGTTTCATTTTGTGAATTTCATCATAAGCCAGATAAGAAGACTCTTTCCAGGGCCAGACTCTTTCTTAGACCAAGTGCAGCATCTCATATCTGAGAGTCAAATGTTCCATCCAGGCTCTTTCAGCACTAATCGGACACGAAAGTCCATGAAACTCAGTTCATACATGAGAAGGATAAATCAGGAATGTCTCCTGGAGTCATTTAAAAGCAAGATCATCAGTTTAAACAAGTGTATGCAGATTTTTGGGAGGTGTAGCCACTTTGCTCTCGCCTAGAAAGAGACCCAAGCTTTCATCCTCAGCTGAGGAGAAATTGTTTCAGATGTTAAGGAACACTGGTGACGTCCTGCTATTCAGATGTGTCTTCTGAAAGCCATCATTCATACCCACAGAACATCTGGAGTCTGCAGCTTCTGCAACTGAGTTCTGGTTCTGTTTGCACATCTTTTTTTTAAAGGTGTTGAGGGACTGTACAGAAGTCTGAATCAGCCACTTCAGATTATGTGCATTCCTTTGCCCCTCTGCACCTTTTCAGAGATGTGCAACCAGAACCAGAACTCTGATTCAGAAGCTGCAGACTCCAGATGTTTTGTGGGTGTGAATGATGGCTTTCAGAAGGCACATCTGAATCGCAGGACGTCACCGGTTTTCCTCATCATTTAAAACAATTTCTCCTCAGCTGAGGATGCTCAGTAAACATCATCCTGATCAAGATGATGGCATTTGTTTTGTGAAGGTCTTTTTAACCGAAGGTCATGGGTAAGGAACAGTCTACTGAGGGATCCCATGCAGGCTCCCGAAAAATCAACATACGCTACAAAAGGAAAGTCGGGCAAAGATCCAAAACATCTGTCTCCTGTGTATAATTGTAATACCTGATTATATTTAAATCTGCAGTTCTTATTTGGGAGGGGTTTCTGAAACCAACACAAGAGTAAAGTCCTATATACATCCATTTAGACTGTTCATTCAATGGTGCTGCACCTTCAAAAATGTCTTTTAGCCATCATTTATACACACAAAACAACCTCTGCTAACTTCTGAAACTGCAGGTTCTGTTTGCACATCTTTACAAAGGTGTTGAGGGACTGTACAGAAGTCTGAATCAGCCACTTCAGATTATGTGCATTCCTCTGCCCCTCTGCACCTTTTCAGAGATGTGCAACCAGAACTCAGTTTCATTTTGCTCTGTGAATTTCATCATAAGCCAGATAAGAAGACTCTTTCCAGGGCCAGACTCTGTCTTAGACCAAGTACAGCATCTCATATCTGAGAGTCAAATGTTCCATCCAGACACTTTCAGCACTAATCGGACGCTCCACAATGGGAAAGTCCATGAAACTCAGTTCATACATGAGAAGGATAAGTCAGGAATGTCTCCTGGAGTCATTTAAAAGCAAGATCATCAGTTTAAACAATTGTATGCAGATTTTTGGGAGGTGTAGCCACTTTGCTCTCGCCTTGAAAGAGACCCAAACTTTCATCCTCAGCTGAGGAGAAATTGTTTCAGATGGTAAGGAACACTGGTGAATTCCTGATATTCAGATGTGCCTTCTGAAAGCCATCATTCATACCCACAGAACATCTGGAGTCTGCAGCTTCTGCAACTGAGTTCTGGTTCTGTTTGCACATCTTTTTAAAGGTGTTTAGGAGCTGTACAGAAGTCTGAATCAGCCACTTCAGATTATGTGCATTCCTCTGCCCCTCTACACCTTTTCAGAGATGTGCAACCAGAACCAGAACTCTGATTCAGAAGCTGCAGACTCCAGATGTTTTGTGGGTGTGAATGATGGCTTTCAGAAGGCACATCTGAATGGCAGGACCCCACCAGTGCTCCTAACTATCTGAAACAATTTCTCCTTAGCTGACGATGCTAAGTAAACATCATCGTGATCAAGATGATGGCATTTGTTTTGTGAAGGTCTTTTTAACTGAAAGTCATGGGTAAGGAACAGTCTACTGAGGGATCCCATGCAGGCTCCCGCAGCATCAACACACGCTACAAAAGGAAAGTCGGGCAAAGATCCAACACATTTGTCTCTTGTGTATAATTTTATTACCTGATTACATTTAAATCTGCAGTTGTTTAGAAATAGCTCTAATAGACATCCCTGACTTGAGTGACAAGGAATGATAGTGAATTACAAGCTATGACCTCATCCATGACATGTTTATCGTACAGTTATGTAGCAGAAATATTCAATGAGTATAAGACAATCTGAATAACTTCAAAGTACAGCTTTTAAATTATGATTTTATTGATTTTTTTCAACAAAAAAAAGAGAAAAGTCTAAACAAATGCATTTAAATTGGGATTCTTGTGACAAATATGCAATAAAACAGAGGAAACCAGAGCCGAGACTTTTTAGGGCACTGTATCTTAATAAAAGAGCTCTGCAGCATAGTCCTGTGTGTATGTGCTTATTTTATTTACTACAATTCCATCAATTCAACACCCACACCTAACCAGGACCACCCCCTTCATCCATATGGTAACCAGCTACTGCGTTGCAAGCTCTTCACAGGAGTCATCAGATAGGCACCTACTTTTGTCAGTGTTTTGCTGAATTAAGCCCACGATACCTTCAGAAGGCTCAACAGTGAAGTCACAGGCCTCTTTCCTGCTTTCAAATGGTGACGTTTCACAGGGTTTTTAGAAAATATGCAATTTTATTTTACTGACATTATTTAGGGGTTACATATCTGTACACACCCATAGCCTAATACTTACAGCAAGTACAGCTTCAAGCCATATAGGGAAAGAAGCTACGAGCTTGGCACAGTTTTTCTGGACATTTGTGTCCATTCCTTTTGGTATATCCATGTAAGCTCCGTCAGGTTGATGGGAAGCGTCGGTACACAGCCATTTTCAGCTTCTTCCACAAATGTTCAATTGGATTCAGGTCTGGGCTCTGGTTGGGCCACTCAAGGACATTCACAGACATTCTCGAAAGCCACTCCTTTGTTCTCATGGCTGTGTGCTTTGGGTCGTTGTCATGTTGGAGAGTAAACCTTTGCCCCAGTCTGAGGTCTGTGTACTGCATTCATCTTTCTCTCTATCAGGTCCCCCAGTCCCAATATCATAAAGACGTGATTTGTAGACTGCAGTCTGGGCGGTTGATCTTCTGAAAGGTTCTCCAACCTCCCCTAGGATACGCTGGAGCTCTGTCAGAGTGACCCTTGGGTTCCTGCTTACCTCCTTGACCAAGACCTGTCTTCCCCAATCGCTCAGTTTGGCTGAGCAGTCAGGTCTAGGAAGATTTTGGTGGTTCTAAACTTCTTCCATTTACAATTGATAGTGGCCAGCTAACAGAGAAGATTATATAAACTTTTTGAGGAAGGTTTGAGGAAGGTTAGCCTATAGCGTTACAGAAAAAGTGTTCCCGGAACGTTCCAAAAACATGTCCCTAAATAATGTTTTGAATATTATTGGAACGTTT
This sequence comes from Salminus brasiliensis, assembly GCF_030463535.1. Lineage (NCBI taxonomy): Eukaryota > Metazoa > Chordata > Actinopteri > Characiformes > Bryconidae > Salminus > Salminus brasiliensis. The sequence continues at coordinate 20,198,476 of NC_132886.1, forward strand.
CTCACACAACGTTCCCAGTTAGACAACCACTAATGTTACGGAAACGTTAAATTTCCAACACAAAAATTAAAACATCACTGATAAACCACTGGAACATAATATTTAACTAATGTGACATGATGTTTTCCATACAAATAATTAGAGCTTTTATTTAAACATTGAATAGAATAAAATGTAGTTTGTGAATTTACAAAGATAATAAAAAACATTAAAATAATTTATTAACATTAACATTTAATGTCTTTCACATGTACACAAATAAACAAATGAAGGCATCTCCTCTTTTAAAACGCTCCTTTTTCCAGCACAGCAGCAGAGAGAGTGTGATTCTGGTCAGAGACTGAAGAGAACAGCTCTCTACACTCACTGGTTCCCAACACCATGATGTCACCTCATTTTAGCAGGAAGGCATTCAGTAGAGACAGCGAGAAGGTGAGCTGAGTCATGGTTTCTTCAAATAGTTGAGCTCCTTCTAAGATCTAAGAAATGAGCATCAAGGTAGCAACAGAACACAAAAGCTTATAGGATGCTTCTCTTGATTCTCTTTTTTGTATTTGAAATAGGCCGTCACTTCTCAAAGTAACTTCTTGACTTTAATGCTTTGTCTAGACCCATGTTACATAAATAATTTTTACATAAATGACAGAAATACATTTTGTCCTGTGTTGTTAAATGTTAGCATATGAAATGTCATTGAAAAGACTGTTGTGTGAGGTGGAGCTGCTACTCTACATTCATCCCTCCTCATTTATCCGTCCAGCAAAGAGACAAGCCGGCCCATTCCCCTTTCTGAATGATGGTTTAAAGCCTTATATCTCCTCTGTCCAATCACTGACTGTAAATCTGAACACTGCTACAGGCAGCTGGCAGCCCAGACCAAAAGATGATGTTGTGGTTTGTGTTGTCTTTTTTGCATAATTAATGAGAAGTCTGAGAAAAAAGTGTTTAAGAGAGAAATCCTATCAGATGAGGTAAGATCGGTTCATAACTGTTTATTAGTCTTATTACTTCTCATTTCTAATCAGGAAACTTGGCTTTAATGGTTAAATTGTGATATTGAGATTTGATATCCTGTTGCCTCAAAAACTGTTTACTGAATTGTTCAATAATTATCCTGATCAAATAATTGCTTTTTCTTGTATTGTTGAATTGGATTATTTGAGAGTTTGTTTTACAGAGTGATGCACTGTTCATTGTTTAATAGTGCTGAACTATATTTTTCGTGTCTCACAAGACGCATTTATATTTACATCCCGCTCTGAAAATAAGGGGCAGGGTCAGCGACGGGTTTGGGCATGTGCAGTACATTGTGGTGTGGACGTGGAGCGGTGTGGGTCTGCTCTGACCGTGAGACTGAGCACTGTGAGTGTTGTGGGACTGGGCTCACGGCAGCACCCGCTGATGAGGACAGTAACTGAAGAACCTGTGTGTTCACCTTAGAGTCTCCAAAAGTCTCCAATAACACCAGAAAAAGTTGCTATATTTATTGCTAGTCCCTTTGCTAGAGGGGTCTAAAAAGCCACTAGATATATCAATAACGTTGGGTATTGTAGGTTATAACTATCAACTTACTTGATAGTTATATCAACAGTATCATAACACTTTTTTGAGCCCTGTAAGTTAGCGTTAGCAATTGGTAAGTAGCGTTAGTTGCCAGTTTAGCTGGTCAAAAGCTTGTTAACATTTCCAAATAAGATTATTGGCATTTTCTCTCAACAACAAACAGACCAATGACTGTATACAGTCGTTGAGCCAGACTGACAGAGCTGCCCACAGTGTTGCCTGTAGGAATTGTTTAAATATCGGCCTTGTGCGTTCATTTATAGGCCGATACGATTATCTAAAAATGTCAAAAATCGACAGATTAATCGGTCGATCACTACTTCTGACAGACTTTCATTCTCTCCAAATGGTCAAGGTTATCTTCAAAATGTGTTTCTACTGCTCAGCCTCAATCAGATTTTGTTGCTAATATTTTTTATATTTAATTTATTTATATTTATTGACTATTTACATATTTAAACATATTTGACTGCAAATATGCTTTTTACATGGCCACTGCTGAAATTAGATAATGATCAGAATATTAGTGTAGAGGGAGATTGGGGCACAAATTAATGTGGGGCAAAATATACTGTGTGTGTGTGTGTGTGTGTGTGTGTGTGTGTGTGTGTGTTGGGTGGTTAAAGTAAAGTAATTATTTGTCATCTTCTTTTCTACATGAGCTCATTGTACTATATGGACCAGGCCACAGACAGACAGGCTAAACCGACCGTCTGCGAGCTGCTTTGAGACGTCACCCAAGTTTTACAATATTGAGACTGTGTCTGTGCCCCGAATTAAACCTAAACATAGAACATCTAAATCAGCTCGTGTTAATAATTGTGTTAAATCCTCTCAATCAAACGAAAACAGCAGCTCCTCAGACCTAAAGCTCGGTCTACTTAACATTAGATCACTAATCTCGAAAGCAGTGATCATAAATGAAATTATATGTGATTAGAAACTAGATGCTTTTTTTGTCTCACTGAAACCTGGATTAGACCTGATCAATATATAGCACTAAATGAAGCCACCCCCACAGGTTATAAATATGTACATAGCCCTAGATTATCAGGCAGAGGAGGTGGAGTATGTATAATCTACCAGAATACACTAGAGATTATTCAGAAATACTGTAACACCTTCACTTCTTTTGAGATTCTCTACATTAATATATCAAATCCAGCCACAAATAAAAATACATTCACATTGATTAATATTTATAGGCCTCCAGGGCCCTATTCTGAATTTTTAAAAGAATTTAGTAATTTTGCTGCGGACAGTGCAGCGACAAAGTTATAATAGTAGGAGACTTTAATATTCACTTCGAAAAAGCAGACGATCCATTAACAATGGCGTTTGTTTCAATTTTAGATTCTGTTGGCATTACACAAAACGTAACCGGACTCACACATTACTGTAATCATACCCTAGATTTAGTCCTGACCCTGGGTGTTAGCATTGATCAGCTAAATATTCTACCTCAGAGCTCAGTAATATCAGATCATTATCTAATCTCCTTTGAGCTACATCTTAGGCAAAATGTAAATTTGTCCCCCAAACAAAATTAACAAACGGTCTAGAAAATATCCTTCGATCAACCTTAGACAAAGTAGCACCGTTTAAAAATAAAATGTTGAGGCAAAAAAGGCTTGCACTGTGGTACAGTGATCATACTCGTACCTTAAAACACTCGTAGCTTAACTAGAGCGTAAATGGCGGACAATCAAACTAGAGGTGTTCCACTCTGCGTGGAAGGACAGCCTTAATAAATATAGAAAGGCACTCATTAAAGCTCGCTCATTGTATTTGGCCTCGCTGATCGAGAAAAACAAAAACAATCCCAGAGTTAGGCAGATACTCAACCCCAGATTCCAACATCTTTAACCAGTCTTGTTTTTATGGACTATTTTAATAATAAAATAGAAAATATTAGACAACAAATCTAACCCTGCTTATTAAATCAAACATGGTCATCACCTGATGTAGCTGCTTTAGAACAAAACTTAGTTGTAGAACAAAGGCTGGAAGCCTTCTACCCACTTCCACAGCCAGAACTAGAAAAAATTATTTCCTCATCAAATTGTACAACCTGTCCACTCTACCCAATTCCCTCTAAATTGCTAAAAGAAATACTCCCAATTATAATCAGACCTCTTTTAACAATTGTAAATTTATCCCTTTGCCTTGGGCATGTACCCCAAACCCTTAAAATAGCAGTTATAAAACCTTTAATCAAGAAACCAAATCTTGATCCTAGCGTATTATCTAATTATAGGCCCATCTCCAACTTAACATTCGTATCTAAGATATTAGACAAAGCTGTGGCCCAACAACTCTGCTTATACCTGAGTAAAAATTACATGTATGAGAAATTCCAATCTGAATTTAGACCAAATCACAGCACAGAGACAGCCCTAGTGAAGATTACAAATGATCTCCTTCTTGCCTCTGATCAAGGCTACTTCCTCCCCTTCTGCTGATGACTCCTGAAACGGGTTACTGGATTATTTGAAATAGGCCCAAAAGCCTGTGGGCTTGCAGAGACTGTCAAACCAAGCAGCAACAGTGTCTACAGCCTGAGGTGGTCGGAGTCTATGTGGACTATGAGGAGGGACAGGTGCCCTCCTACGATGCTACCATCTATACATTTACGCTGCTTTTTGAGGAAGCACTCTTTCCTGTCTAGATGGGAACTCTAATGGCAAACTTTTGAAGAGTAGAATGAACAAAGCGAAGAGTGAACATCATAAGACAATAGCCAGGTTCTCTCTTTATTAATCAACATATTATCATATGTTCTCTCATGAGGATAATGTATTGTAGCATAACCATTTCTGTACAATTATTACATTTAACCCACCAATGATTTTACCTGATTAGAAAGTATACATTATTTCCCCAGAACTGTTTACTTCTGGTACTGTGGGTCAGGTAAATTGTGGGACATCATGAAGTGAAAGATAAATTGAGTACACTGCTTTTATTTTTTACTGTCACTAAATCATTTTATATCAGCTACTTAATAAAAATTGTATAAAACTATTAAACATTTTAGGGTTTCTGGGTTTAATTTGCTGCTTAATGATGTAGTTCACTGTAGTCAGTGTAGTCAATGACATCACAATGTCCGTCTCCGGGCTACTGCGTTTCTAACATTCCATGTGACCGTGACCATTGAAAGAGCTGTTCATTTGGACATTGACCGTCTTGCAGGTAGGACCATCCCACTATTATCCTCCTCCTCCTCTCTCTTTATTCTGTTTATTTGTGCTAATATTAATCCTGAATTAATAATTAAGTAGAATCATGATTGATAATGAATTCAATAAATACTAATAAATAATGAACATAAACAGCCTAATACATGAACACCACAACAAGTAGTGAGCTTTCTAAAGTCACATGATCATATTTTCTGAAAAATACCTGGGTAGAGAGCTACATGCTGCTTTATTAGTGAGTAAATTCAGTTCAGAGAATCTCAGAAGTTGACATTCTTCAATATATTAATAATAATAATAATAATAATAAACTGCTGCACTTTGATTAAATGATATATTATTAACATATGATGACAGTTCCTAAAAATGACATTCCCTCTAGTTGGGGCTGACTCTTACTCTCGTTCCCACTCTTTATTAATTCATTTTAATTGTGAAATTAAAATGAAGTGCGGACTTAAAGCTGTCCACTGCCTGTATCAGGGTTTCAGTCTAAAGCTCAAACACAACACGGTTACACTTCTTTAATTTATTCTCAAGTTTAAACCACTGATCTCGAGCTTCTGATTGGTCAGAGTGAAAAGCAGCCCCAGGGACACTTAGTGGACCAGACAAACTGCAAAAATGATTAAAGCAGTTATTATTGGATCATCTGTAATCAAATGGTATTAGCTATTATATGGGGTGTTTTTCACAATTCTTAAAATATGTAAAATAATGTTCACATACGTAAAATCATGAAAATGTAATTTTCATTTAATAGATCAATGTAACTCTGTGTGGATGTTTACAGACCTGTGGTCTAAAAGGAGTCCATGTTAGAAACAATGATTTAAACAATTTGATTGTTATATAGTGGAATATGTGTAACTAATCATACATGTGTTAAATTAAATAGAAATTATGACAAGCTATAAAAAAAATGCCTCAACATCTTCAACAGTAAAAGACCCAACAGTAACTACAGGAAAAGAAATCAGTGCAGTCACTTCTGAGAAAGCAGGTGCTGATCCATATTCATCCATCATACACGTGTTCTAGACCACCTGACGTTCAAACAAGCTCCATAACTATTTTTCAAAATAGCTAAATATGTGTGTTTACATGCAGACACTGGTTGTAATGTAGTCTAGACTATGACACAACATATGATCACTGGTAACTGAAAGCAGTGTCTCTTGAATTTCACCCATAGAAAAGGACAAAAAGTAGAACGGCATTCAAAATCAGCCAGGAATGACAGACAGCAGGGAGGAAACAGCGGGGGTGTCCCGACAAGAGTCCCCTCAACCGAAGGTCCAATTCTTTGAAGACGTTACGGACATTGTCTTCAGCCTGAGTGATGAGTATGTTTCTTCTCTGGGTTTCAGTTTCATTTTCTGTTCTGATGAGGAGAACAATATTAAACTCTTTATTAATCTCCTTTTAAAAACTTTATTTTGTTTTCTAGGGAATGGAGGGAAAACAATGTGCCAGAAGCAGTGAGTATCAAATATACAGCAGATGATACGTTTTTAAACTGAAACCTCTGTATATAAGGTGTCACCCATCTGCAGAGTTTTTTTCCTCAGTCAAGCAGGAGGACACCTGATTCCACTTGTCTGCAGATCTCAGCCTTTAAGCAGTGAACTGTGTGTGATTCGCTTGGTTGGAATGAAAACCTGCTGCCTTTTGTGGATAAGACTGATGACCCCTACCGTATGTAGTGTATAATCCTGGAATATTGACCATTCCTTTATTTATGAATTTATTAAGCAGGGAACAGGAGTGGAGTTTGCATCACTGGGCACAAATATCGTGAAATCCATCACAACATCAGTGATAATAAGTTACCAGCCGACTCTTATTCACCTGGTGGAAGTAGAATCAGTTCTGTCAGAGGAAGAAATGCTTAAGGACACAGCTGAAGATGAGTCGAAGTGTCTACCCAGCACCTCTAATGTTGTCATGAACCCTCCACCTTCACCTGAATGCTCAGCTCAAAGGTAACCCCAACAAGCCTAAGAGAGACTTGTCTTTACCTTTAGAGTCTTCTCATTTCCTCTCATCCAGTTGGGGTTACTGACCATCACAGTTTTGTAGTAATTCTGGACTCTTTTCATCAGATTTCACAAGCCCCACTGTCCTAATATCGACATGATTCTTTGCTGATATAGGATGATTTAATCTTAACCATTTTAATCTCTATAACTCTACTGACGATTTTCTTTTTCTGCTTTGTCTTTTTGGATTACATCAAGATCCCCGATGGACACAGCTGATTTAATAGGCAATGCCGTGGATGATATAGTCAGCGAGGTGAAAATGACTGTGCGAAAGGCAATCCATAGAGTTTCCTCCTGTAAAACCAAATTGACTAGAAAAAAGAAGACGAGATGCAGCCCTATGGCTAAACACACTCGCTCTAGGGCCCGAATTTACAAGAAAGTGAAGAAGTTCTTCAGTCTATCCAAGCAGACTCTGACAGACAGGACAGAGTTTTTGGAAAACACTGCTGATGTTCAACTAAACACTGAACCCTCCTCAACCCAGAGTATCTCCCACACCTCTGTGGATGAACCCGGCCACAGCCCTAAATCACAGACTGAAGCTTCCAGCAATACCTTTCAACTAGATGAGCTAGTTGAAATGACAAACGAAAGACCTGCCAAACCTCCACAACCACAAGATGCTCCACGAGTGCAGCATCTCATACCTGTTGAGACCATCGAGCGCCATTCACCTGGGTTAACGAATGTAGCTTCAAACGTGAACGAGATCTGTGGTTTGGACATTAAGCCTTCTGGTGCACCGTGCACACGCTTCATCACAGTTGCTAGTGCTGTAGCAATGGAGACTTCAGAGGACAATATTGTCTCTGGTGAAGAGAAAATGTCCAACATGACCAAATCTGAACATTTGGATGATGACCTTGATGATGTGATTCAAAAGAAGAGGAGCTTTGGCTTTCCATCTATTGTGGGCATGAAGGCTCCTCACATCAGATTTAGGTTTAAGGTATGGACACACATTGTCTGATTAACTCTGTTCTGAATTAATCATGTTAGTAATAAGACTAAAGTAATAATGCTATTGTGATGTGTCTGTTTTTCTTCATTTTCTTAATTTAATGTTTGCTCATCAAGAAATCAAACAAAGTTGGTCCATCTGAAGTGGCCTTTGATGACCATCAGCCTAACTGCTCTGGAAATCCTCAGGAAGGTGAGTACCTGAAACAAAACACACAGAAAACCACAGTGCTTGACACACCCATGCCAGTGTTTCATCAGCTTATTGTTCATAATATCATTCATACAATTCATAGAGTTGCTGAGTTTCTGATTCATCTTGTCTTTTGCAGCTTCACAGAAAAAATCTGCTTTGAAGACGCCATTTAAGAAAGCTCGTAAACGCCTGGCAAGGATGTTCTCAGCACTCCGCAAAGCCTTGCCCAACCCTTTTAAACATGGCAGTCAGCCGTCGTAAGCACTGCTTTCGAGACTCGGAACAAGTATTTGCTGTTTTCCTCTACTTTTGCATATTTGTCACCTTTCATTAATTCAAATTATTTAACTAAACATTCTAACAATTTACCTGAACTCTGCTACATAGCACTGACATAACCATACCATAAGCATGTCTAGAGAAATATTATATGATTTCATAAGTTGTCAAGACAGATTAAGTCTTGTAACACAACATTTTTATACTGACATTACTAATAGTAATATATCATGACAAATATTATAATGATAAATATCATAACTTTAAATTAGCCAGTGACACAAAACGTCACATTTTTAAACATTGTATTATGTGTCATGACATGCCATGTTGTTGGTAATGATAACATGGTTAAACACACGCATATTTAATCTTTAAAAATAATAATAATTTGGTTCACAAATGTAATTCTTATTTGGGAGGGGTTTCTGAAACCAACACAAGAGTAATGTCCGATATACATCCATTTAGACTGTTCATTCAATAGTGCTGCACCTTCAAAAATGTCTTTTAGCCATCATTTATACACACAAAACAACCTCTGCTAGCTTCTGAAACTGCAGTCAGAAATGTGCAACCAGAACTCAGTTTCATTTTGTGAATTTCATCATAAGCCAGATAAGAAGACTCTTTCCAGGGCCAGACTCTTTCTTAGACCAAGTGCAGCATCTCATATCTGAGAGTCAAATGTTCCATCCAGGCTCTTTCAGCACTAATCGGACACGAAAGTCCATGAAACTCAGTTCATACATGAGAAGGATAAATCAGGAATGTCTCCTGGAGTCATTTAAAAGCAAGATCATCAGTTTAAACAAGTGTATGCAGATTTTTGGGAGGTGTAGCCACTTTGCTCTCGCCTAGAAAGAGACCCAAGCTTTCATCCTCAGCTGAGGAGAAATTGTTTCAGATGTTAAGGAACACTGGTGACGTCCTGCTATTCAGATGTGTCTTCTGAAAGCCATCATTCATACCCACAGAACATCTGGAGTCTGCAGCTTCTGCAACTGAGTTCTGGTTCTGTTTGCACATCTTTTTTTTAAAGGTGTTGAGGGACTGTACAGAAGTCTGAATCAGCCACTTCAGATTATGTGCATTCCTTTGCCCCTCTGCACCTTTTCAGAGATGTGCAACCAGAACCAGAACTCTGATTCAGAAGCTGCAGACTCCAGATGTTTTGTGGGTGTGAATGATGGCTTTCAGAAGGCACATCTGAATCGCAGGACGTCACCGGTTTTCCTCATCATTTAAAACAATTTCTCCTCAGCTGAGGATGCTCAGTAAACATCATCCTGATCAAGATGATGGCATTTGTTTTGTGAAGGTCTTTTTAACCGAAGGTCATGGGTAAGGAACAGTCTACTGAGGGATCCCATGCAGGCTCCCGAAAAATCAACATACGCTACAAAAGGAAAGTCGGGCAAAGATCCAAAACATCTGTCTCCTGTGTATAATTGTAATACCTGATTATATTTAAATCTGCAGTTCTTATTTGGGAGGGGTTTCTGAAACCAACACAAGAGTAAAGTCCTATATACATCCATTTAGACTGTTCATTCAATGGTGCTGCACCTTCAAAAATGTCTTTTAGCCATCATTTATACACACAAAACAACCTCTGCTAACTTCTGAAACTGCAGGTTCTGTTTGCACATCTTTACAAAGGTGTTGAGGGACTGTACAGAAGTCTGAATCAGCCACTTCAGATTATGTGCATTCCTCTGCCCCTCTGCACCTTTTCAGAGATGTGCAACCAGAACTCAGTTTCATTTTGCTCTGTGAATTTCATCATAAGCCAGATAAGAAGACTCTTTCCAGGGCCAGACTCTGTCTTAGACCAAGTACAGCATCTCATATCTGAGAGTCAAATGTTCCATCCAGACACTTTCAGCACTAATCGGACGCTCCACAATGGGAAAGTCCATGAAACTCAGTTCATACATGAGAAGGATAAGTCAGGAATGTCTCCTGGAGTCATTTAAAAGCAAGATCATCAGTTTAAACAATTGTATGCAGATTTTTGGGAGGTGTAGCCACTTTGCTCTCGCCTTGAAAGAGACCCAAACTTTCATCCTCAGCTGAGGAGAAATTGTTTCAGATGGTAAGGAACACTGGTGAATTCCTGATATTCAGATGTGCCTTCTGAAAGCCATCATTCATACCCACAGAACATCTGGAGTCTGCAGCTTCTGCAACTGAGTTCTGGTTCTGTTTGCACATCTTTTTAAAGGTGTTTAGGAGCTGTACAGAAGTCTGAATCAGCCACTTCAGATTATGTGCATTCCTCTGCCCCGCTACACCTTTTCAGAGATGTGCAACCAGAACCAGAACTCTGATTCAGAAGCTGCAGACTCCAGATGTTTTGTGGGTGTGAATGATGGCTTTCAGAAGGCACATCTGAATGGCAGGACCCCACCAGTGCTCCTAACTATCTGAAACAATTTCTCCTTAGCTGACGATGCTAAGTAAACATCATCGTGATCAAGATGATGGCATTTGTTTTGTGAAGGTCTTTTTAACTGAAAGTCATGGGTAAGGAACAGTCTACTGAGGGATCCCATGCAGGCTCCCGCAGCATCAACACACGCTACAAAAGGAAAGTCGGGCAAAGATCCAACACATTTGTCTCTTGTGTATAATTTTATTACCTGATTACATTTAAATCTGCAGTTGTTTAGAAATAGCTCTAATAGACATCCCTGACTTGAGTGACAAGGAATGATAGTGAATTACAAGCTATGACCTCATCCATGACATGTTTATCGTACAGTTATGTAGCAGAAATATTCAATGAGTATAAGACAATCTGAATAACTTCAAAGTACAGCTTTTAAATTATGATTTTATTGATTTTTTTCAACAAAAAAAAGAGAAAAGTCTAAACAAATGCATTTAAATTGGGATTCTTGTGACACATATGCAATAAAACAGAGGAAACCAGAGCCGAGACTTTTTAGGGCACTGTATCTTAATAAAAGAGCTCTGCAGCATAGTCCTGTGTGTATGTGCTTATTTTATTTACTACAATTCCATCAATTCAACACCCACACCTAACCAGGACCACCCCCTTCATCCATATGGTAACCAGCTACTGCGTTGCAAGCTCTTCACAGGAGTCATCAGATAGGCACCTACTTTTGTCAGTGTTTTGCTGAATTAAGCCCACGATACCTTCAGAAGGCTCAACAGTGAAGTCACAGGCCTCTTTCCTGCTTTCAAATGGTGACGTTTCACAGGGTTTTTAGAAAATATGCAATTTTATTTTACTGACATTATTTAGGGGTTACATATCTGTACACACCCATAGCCTAATACTTACAGCAAGTACAGCTTCAAGCCATATAGGGAAAGAAGCTACGAGCTTGGCACAGTTTTTCTGGACATTTGTGTCCATTCCTTTTGGTATATCCATGTAAGCTCCGTCAGGTTGATGGGAAGCGTCGGTACACAGCCATTTTCAGCTTCTTCCACAAATGTTCAATTGGATTCAGGTCTGGGCTCTGGTTGGGCCACTCAAGGACATTCACAGACATTCTCGAAAGCCACTCCTTTGTTCTCATGGCTGTGTGCTTTGGGTCGTTGTCATGTTGGAGAGTAAACCTTTGCCCCAGTCTGAGGTCTGTGTACTGCATTCATCTTTCTCTCTATCAGGTCCCCCAGTCCCAATATCATAAAGACGTGATTTGTAGACTGCAGTCTGGGCGGTTGATCTTCTGAAAGGTTCTCCAACCTCCCCTAGGATACGCTGGAGCTCTGTCAGAGTGACCCTTGGGTTCCTGCTTACCTCCTTGACCAAGACCTGTCTTCCCCAATCGCTCAGTTTGGCTGAGCAGTCAGGTCTAGGAAGATTTTGGTGGTTCTAAACTTCTTCCATTTACAATTGATAGTGGCCAGCTAACAGAGAAGATTATATAAACTTTTTGAGGAAGGTTTGAGGAAGGTTAGCCTATAGCGTTACAGAAAAAGTGTTCCCGGAACGTTCCAAAAACATGTCCCTAAATAATGTTTTGAATATTATTGGAACGTTTCTCACACAACGTTCCCAGTTAGACAACCACTAATGTTACGGAAACGTTAAATTTCCAACACAAAAATTAAAACATCACTGATAAACCACTGGAACATAATATTTAACTAATGTGACATGATGTTTTCCATACAAATAATTAGAGCTTTTATTTAAACATTGAATAGAATAAAATGTAGTTTGTGAATTTACAAAGATAATAAAAAACATTAAAATAATTTATTAACATTAACATTTAATGTCTTTCACATGTACACAAATAAACAAATGAAGGCATCTCCTCTTTTAAAACGCTCCTTTTTCCAGCACAGCAGCAGAGAGAGTGTGATTCTGGTCAGAGACTGAAGAGAACAGCTCTCTACACTCACTGGTTCCCAACACCATGATGTCACCTCATTTTAGCAGGAAGGCATTCAGTAGAGACAGCGAGAAGGTGAGCTGAGTCATGGTTTCTTCAAATAGTTGAGCTCCTTCTAAGATCTAAGAAATGAGCATCAAGGTAGCAACAGAACACAAAAGCTTATAGGATGCTTCTCTTGATTCTCTTTTTTGTATTTGAAATAGGCCGTCACTTCTCAAAGTAACTTCTTGACTTTAATGCTTTGTCTAGACCCATGTTACATAAATAATTTTTACATAAATGACAGAAATACATTTTGTCCTGTGTTGTTAAATGTTAGCATATGAAATGTCATTGAAAAGACTGTTGTGTGAGGTGGAGCTGCTACTCTACATTCATCCTCATTTATCCGACCAGCAAAGAGACAAGCCGGCCCATTCCCCTTTCTGAATGATGGTTTAAAGCCTTATATCTCCTCTGTCCAATCACTGACTGTAAATCTGAACACTGCTACAGGCAGCTGGCAGCCCAGACCAAAAGATGATGTTGTGGTTTGTGTTGTCTTTTTTGCATAATTAATGAGAAGTCTGAGAAAAAAGTGTTTAAGAGAGAAATCCTATCAGATGAGGTAAGATCGGTTCATAACTGTTTATTAGTCTTATTACTTCTCATTTCTAATCAGGAAACTTGGCTTTAATGGTTAAATTGTGATATTGAGATTTGATATCCTGTTGCCTCAAAAACTGTTTACTGAATTGTTCAATAATTATCCTGATCAAATAATTGCTTTTTCTTGTATTGTTGAATTGGATTATTTGAGAGTTTGTTTTACAGAGTGATGCACTGTTCATTGTTTAATAGTGCTGAACTATATTTTTCGTGTCTCACAAGACGCATTTATATTTACATCCCGCTCTGAAAATAAGGGGCAGGGTCAGCGACGGGTTTGGGCATGTGCAGTACATTGTGGTGTGGACGTGGAGCGGTGTGGGTCTGCTCTGACCGTGAGACTGAGCACTGTGAGTGTTGTGGGACTGGGCTCACGGCAGCACCCGCTGATGAGGACAGTAACTGAAGAACCTGTGTGTTCACCTTAGAGTCTCCAAAAGTCTCCAATAACACCAGAAAAAGTTGCTATATTTATTGCTAGTCCCTTTGCTAGAGGGGTCTAAAAAGCCACTAGATATATCAATAACGTTGGGTATTGTAGGTTATAACTATCAACTTACTTGATAGTTATATCAACAGTATCATAACACTTTTTTGAGCCCTGTAAGTTAGCGTTAGCAATTGGTAAGTAGCGTTAGTTGCCAGTTTAGCTGGTCAAAAGCTTGTTAACATTTCCAAATAAGATTATTGGCATTTTCTCTCAACAACAAACAGACCAATGACTGTATACAGTCGTTGAGCCAGACTGACAGAGCTGCCCACAGTGTTGCCTGTAGGAATTGTTTAAATATCGGCCTTGTGCGTTCATTTATAGGCCGATACGATTATCTAAAAATGTCAAAAATCGACAGATTAATCGGTCGATCACTACTTCTGACAGACTTTCATTCTCTCCAAATGGTCAAGGTTATCTTCAAAATGTGTTTCTACTGCTCAGCCTCAATCAGATTTTGTTGCTAATATTTTTTATATTTAATTTATTTATATTTATTGACTATTTACATATTTAAACATATTTGACTGCAAATATGCTTTTAACATGGCCACTGCTGAAATTAGATAATGATCAGATTATTAGTGTAGAGGGAGATTGGGGCACAAATTAATGTGGGGCAAAATATACTGTGTGTGTGTGTGTGTGTGTGTGTGTGTGTGTGTGTTGGGTGGTTAAAGTAAAGTAATTATTTGTCATCATCTTTTCTACATGAGCTCATTGTACTATATGGACCAGGCCACAGACAGACAGGCTAAACCGACCGTCTGCGAGCTGCTTTGAGACGTCACCCAAGTTTTACAATATTGAGACTGTGTCTGTGCCCCGAATTAAACCTAAACATAGAACATCTAAATCAGCTCGTGTTAATAATTGTGTTAAATCCTCTCAATCAAACGAAAACAGCAGCTCCTCAGACCTAAAGCTCGGTCTACTTAACATTAGATCACTAATCTCGAAAGCAGTGATCATAAATGAAATTATATGTGATTAGAAACTAGATGCTTTTTTTGTCTCACTGAAACCTGGATTAGACCTGATCAATATATAGCACTAAATGAAGCCACCCCCACAGGTTATAAATATGTACATAGCCCTAGATTATCAGGCAGAGGAGGTGGAGTATGTATAATCTACCAGAATACACTAGAGATTATTCAGAAATACTGTAACACCTTCACTTCTTTTGAGATTCTCTACATTAATATATCAAATCCAGCCACAAATAAAAATACATTCACATTGATTAATATTTATAGGCCTCCAGGGCCCTATTCTGAATTTTTAAAAGAATTTAGTAATTTTGCTGCGGACAGTGCAGCGACAAAGTTATAATAGTAGGAGACTTTAATATTCACTTCGAAAAAGCAGACGATCCATTAACAATGGCGTTTGTTTCAATTTTAGATTCTGTTGGCATTACACAAAACGTAACTGGACTCACACATTACTGTAATCATACCCTAGATTTAGTCCTGACCCTGGGTGTTAGCATTGATCAGCTAAATATTCTACCTCAGAGCTCAGTAATATCAGATCATTATCTAATCTCCTTTGAGCTACATCTTAGGCAAAATGTAAATTTGTCCCCCAAACAAAATTAACAAACGGTCTAGAAAATATCCTTCGATCAACCTTAGACAAAGTAGCACCGTTTAAAAATAAAATGTTGAGGCAAAAAAGGCTTGCACTGTGGTACAGTGATCATACTCGTACCTTAAAACACTCGTAGCTTAACTAGAGCGTAAATGGCGGACAATCAAACTAGAGGTGTTCCACTCTGCGTGGAAGGACAGCCTTAATAAATATAGAAAGGCACTCATTAAAGCTCGCTCATTGTATTTGGCCTCGCTGATCGAGAAAAACAAAAACAATCCCAGAGTTAGGCAGATACTCAACCCCAGATTCCAACATCTTTAACCAGTCTTGTTTTTATGGACTATTTTAATAATAAAATAGAAAATATTAGACAACAAATCTAACCCTGCTTATTAAATCAAACATGGTCATCACCTGATGTAGCTGCTTTAGAACAAAACTTAGTTGTAGAACAAAGGCTGGAAGCCTTCTACCCACTTCCACAGCCAGAACTAGAAAAAATTATTTCCTCATCAAATTGTACAACCTGTCCACTCTACCCAATTCCCTCTAAATTGCTAAAAGAAATACTCCCAATTATAATCAGACCTCTTTTAACAATTGTAAATTTATCCCTTTGCCTTGGGCATGTACCCCAAACCCTTAAAATAGCAGTTATAAAACCTTTAATCAAGAAACCAAATCTTGATCCTAGCGTATTATCTAATTATAGGCCCATCTCCAACTTAACATTCGTATCTAAGATATTAGACAAAGCTGTGGCCCAACAACTCTGCTTATACCTGAGTAAAAATTACATGTATGAGAAATTCCAATCTGAATTTAGACCAAATCACAGCACAGAGACAGCCCTAGTGAAGATTACAAATGATCTCCTTCTTGCCTCTGATCAAGGCTACTTCCTCCCCTTCTGCTGATGA